>NC_065563.1:2132051-2436629 GCF_022605725.1 Anthonomus grandis grandis
AGGTTGGTAGTATTAATGATAGATACCTGTAAAAAATTTTCAAAATTATCTGAAATAGGCTGGTAGTTTTAATGATAGATTAAAAGTTCCATCTTACCTGTCACTTGAAACACCTAGCATTAATTTTGAAGCAATTGCATCCTTTTCTGTTTTAGGGATATGCAGATGCTCAACTTGTTTGTCATGGCCATAATGGGTGTTGTAATATTTTATTTCACATTTACCATCCTTATTGATTTTTACAATTATTTGGCTAGTACAATACCGATCTGTTTTTTACTGCCTTGACTTTTTGGAACTCTCTTCCTCTCCTGAGTTGATAACATTTTAATTTTTCCTACAAAATGAATAGGTATATATATATTTTTTAAATAACAGCACACCTAGTTTTCTAAAATTAAGATTTCTAGCTTATTAATATTATAATATTGCAATGGTGATATACATATATGTATAGTAGAGATTATATAATACAAAAAAAGTTTTATAAAATTAATTTAAAAAATATGTATGTAGTACATATTATATGTCTAATTAAGTAATAATAATAACTTAATCTTACCAGATCTAACGTATTGTAGATATATCTTGCTGATACCATCATGTGTCCTTTTTGTGCCTGTATCTTTACTGAACTCAACATTATTTGTTTTTTCTTCATCGGAAAGCCAGTTTTGAAAGTCTAAATATATAATACAATATAATAGGTAAAAATGAAGTATAAAATTGTTAGTTAATACTACAAGCTCGACTACAAGGTAATAAGCATTTTTTTTGCATTATAATTTTAACAGTCTTTAGCAAAAAAACTATTTTATTATTATCCTGTATAAATAACTTGATTGAGCATACCTAGTTAATTAGTAAACCAAAGTTATAATAACTTATTAAGGTGATTTATTTTCAAACTTTATTATTTTATATATGTATATCGAACGATAGTAATGAGAAATAAATAATAGGCTAAAATAAGATCCAACTAATTCATACCTTTGTAAGAACTGAAGAACAAGTATTCACAATTATCTAAATTCAAGTTATGTTTATTTGACAAATGATGCCTTAAACATTCATTATTTCTAACAGACACATGGCATTCTTCACATTTAAATAATGTTTTGTCATAATGATATTCAACAATGGCTTTGTCATTTGAAGCATGAACTTCTTGACGATGCCGGTTATAATTTCCTAGCTTTGAAAAAAGCTTTTGGCAATCAAAACAATAACCACTCATGTTTTTAATAGGCAAACACAACAAATTTTTAACACTCTTCAAAACTCACGTCACTTTTAAAACCAACAGAGTTAATAAAATATTATATTATATTTTAAAATTCCCTTACTCAACAAAAAGAAAATAAAATAAACAAATCTGTAATCACCGCCAACTAGATTCAAAATTGACGGGCGGCGGACATGCGCAGAAAATGGAGCCGCATCCTGAGTGTAGCCGCCAGTTCCAAATCGTAATTTCGTGGTTTTTGTGGTTGTTTTGTACAATTTTTTATTCTTAAGAATGGAAAATGAAGAAGAAAATAATGTATTCGAAGGATATAAGTGCACTGAAAATACATTACCTAGCAATTTCAATAATATTATTGTATCAAACGAAGAAAATATTATCAAAATTCGTTGCTTTTTAAAAATTATGGAAGATATTAACCAATGGGTGTCTGATTTCGGTGAAATATCTTGTACTCATTGGAATATGCGACGTTCTGTTTCTCATGGAGAACGAATTGTTTGTAAGTAAGTAAAGAATAATAATAATTAATAATAATAATAATAATAATAATAATAATAATATGTAGCTACGATCTTGTTAAAATTTAAATACATCACTTTTATTTATTTATATGACTTGAGATATGACTACACAAAAAATTATGGCAATTTGTTTCTTAAAGGAAGAAATTTGTTTGCCAGCATAGTGGCTTCATGAAAGTTAAAAGAAATAAGAACCAGAAAGGATTTTTAAAAAAATGCATATTGCCCTGCAAGTATTCACTTAACTGTTAAGCTAAGCACAAAAAGAACAAGAAACAGCGACCAATATTATTAAGGTAGGTACTATATTTTATAATATTTTTGATCATAATGTTTTTAATAAAATAAATAACTGTAACATTATTGTGTTAGCAAGTACTATATTGTATTATTATTTTAGCAAGGATTGCATGGGTTAATTATTATTGATAATAATCATAGTCACACACTTATAACTGCTGAAACGCTTCGATTTTTGAAAGGCAGTGGGAAACTAAAGAACAGGTTTTTTGATTATTTCGATGATAGGATGACCATCAGTGAAGCTATTAACTACCATCAAAAAAATTTTGAGTATTGTGTAGACAAAGAATTGTGCTTAGCAAGTGGAGCCAAAAATCCTACATATAGAACTGTTCAATACTGATACAATCAGTGGAAAACCATAAATTTAGGAGCAAGAACAGGAAGCCAGATATTCGAGGTAAACATATTTAAAATTATTTGTAAAATATTATTAAATTTATACAAACATAAAAAAGTACCCATATTAAATAAAGTAATTTTTGCAGCTATAAAGTTAACCAAATTGGTGAGTTATAATAATGTATTTTGGTCTGGTAGATAATTTTATATTATGACAGTAAAAGTTGAAGGTTAATTTAATAGATTTGACATATTATTTTTTATGTTAAGTTTAAGTAATTTTGAAATTAGTTTTTAAAGTAAATTACGTTATAAGTTTAAAGCAGGTTTTTTACTTATTTGTTATAATAATATTATAAAGCACACATATTTTATAATTGGCATGATGTCTCTGGACAAAATGTAGGTATGTCATACATTATTACATGCATTATCACAATATTTGTTGGTCTTAAAACTTTTGGTATGTACCAAGTATAGCAAGACTAATATAATTGCAGATTTATTATATATTTATAAATTATATTATATATTTATAAATCTCGCAAGTTATTTACCTCTTTTACCAAAATAAATTATAATTAAAACCAGATAAAGAGAAAAGGTACATTTTTAGTTCTCAATTCGTCGCGAAATAACCATACCTCATCTCGATGTTTACTTTTTTTTACTAACTTTTCAGTAGAGCGAAATAATGAAATTAGGTAAAAAGGAGTGATTTAAAAAAAATACATTCTGCAAGGACATTCATTTGATATGCAAATTTATCCAGAATTAATTCGTATAACCATATATGTACATTCAAAATATTAATTGCAGTGGCGCAGAGGATTTTTCTTGATTGATATTTATTATAGAAATACTGAAATAAGAAAGTTGCACATGGTTTATACAGAAGTTTGATATTTTTATTAGGATAATAGTTTTATGGAAACTAGTGTAATGATTTTTTATAGAGTAATATATACATATATTCATATGACTTCCATCATCTAATTGCTAAAGTCTTTATTAATCATTTGTAAAGCTAAATTGTCACATGTGTTTTTTGAGAGTTTTGACATTGTTGCTTTAATCTTTTTTTTGTGTTTTTTTGTTGCGAACAAACGCCTTTGGGGCTCTATATTTTTATTAATTGATATATTCTTTGCTGAAGGCACTAAAGGCATTTCCATAAGTTTTTGATTCTTGATAGCTTCAAGGGTTGGTTTTATTAGTGCTATTATTTTTTTTAATGCAGTCAATTTCTTCAGGTGAATCAACATTTGCAAGGGTTTCTTGAATAAATTGTAAAATTTTCTGTATTTCCTCAATTAAATTACTTTCATCAGTGTGCTGCATGGAACCAGGAGTACTAAGTGACGATATCAGATTTAATGCCTCTTGATCCTTTTCATTGATGTCAATAATGAGATTACCTACAAACATTTAATTTTTTAAATTTTGTAATAATCAGTTTCAAAATTTAGACAAAAACACCAAACAAAAAACTAAACTACAATTATGAAACACCACCTACCATCAAAAATATTACCATGAATCAAATACATCTGCCATCAAATAACAATTGAAATTTTTTTTGATTATTAATTAAATAATTTTTGATGAAGATTAATAGTAATTGTAACCACCCTGACAACCAACAATAATGCAATATAAAGTATATAATATGGTATCAAAAATGTTTGCACTCTACTATAGTAGACTGCAAACATTTTACAAAAAGTATTAACCATTGTTATGTAGCAGCTAGGGTACAATAATTAAAATTAATCATTAAGGCACTTAATACATACTAACACCTAAATTCTAAATTTAAACAAATGTTATATATATTTATAATCTATTTACACCCACCAGATGGTAAATTGGCGTTCATGGTAAATGTAGATATGGTCTAATATTGACTCCATTAGTTTCAGTAAAAAGTTATCTACATTTTATTTAAGATATATTCAATTAATTAATTTTTATTTAAGCTGTGGTTGAAGTTTTAATTACAGTGAAACTTCTCTAACTCGAATCTTCAAGGGACAGACTAAAAAATTCGACTTATGGAAAAATCGACTTACAGAAAAAAACGCCTAATTAAGGGGTTATTGTTTATTAGTATCAAAAAAAGTATTTTCTTCGTATAAAACTAAAATTTTGTATGTGTTATATAATATGTATGCATATCAATATGTTTATAATTTTTTTAAAGAAGTCAGTTATTTTTTTTTGTGTGAAATTGGTCCATTTTTCCTTATATATAAAATCTTCTAATAAATTTAAAGAATTGTGTATTTCATATGGAATATTTTCTCTGGATAAAATAAAACATCTTATCTTTTCAATAGCAGAAATCGTCTCGTCAATTGTAGGTGTCGGAACAGTCTCACCTTCGCTTTGGCCATCATCTTCATTTTGTTCAGGGTCTGAAACAATACAAAACAATTCTTACAATCTAAAAAGGCATAATCTAGACTAGCCTACCTTTTTTATTTGGAACAAGATTTTCTATTACGTTTTCTAGGATCTCTTCATCAGTTGGAAAACCTGTTGTTTGTACATTATCATCAATCGTCACATAGTCTTCAAATGAAACATCACTAATGTTTATAGCCCTTCTGTATGAGGTCCACGGGGTTTTTAATTCAGATAATGGAACAAGGTCATCCTCGTCCCAGTTATCAGCATCTTGTTGAACTTTATCTTTAACAAATCCTGCTTTTCTAAAGCAATTAGCAATGGTTTGTTCTTTTACGTCCAGAGTCCACGTTTTATTAAGATCTTGAATTGCGTCAAGTAAAGTCACAGTTGTAGGAGTTGCCACTTCCATATGGGCTAAAACTTTCATAACAATCCGCTTCCTATAATGTTCAAATTTTTTATAATTTTTGATCCATGGGTTGTAAGATTGACGTAAGGTTAGGCGGAAAATATTCAAGTTTAAGATTTTTTAACTTAGATTCAACAGACTTGGATGTGCAGGACAATTATCAATGAATAGTAAAACTTTTCTTCTTTGGGCTGCAAATTTCTTATCAAGCTTTAATAGCCATTTTTCATAAATCTCACTTGTCATCCATGCTTTTTTATTAAACTCATAGTCCACTGCAAATGATTTAATGCCCTTAAAACAACGTGGATTCTTTGACTTACCAATGATTAGCAACCTAAGCTTTTCAGTCCCACTCATATTACTTCCAACCATAACTGTAATTCGTTCCTTGCTGTTTTTGCCACCATGGCATTTTTGTTTTTTAAATGCTAGTGTTTTGTTGGGTAAACATTTAAAGAAAACTCCTGTTTCATCAGCATTAAAAATGTCATCCTTATCATATTGACCGATCAGAGTGGGCAATACATTCTTTTTCCATTCTTCACAAGACGCCAAATCTGCAGAAGCACTTTCATAAACCACCACATAAAGCAGTTGCAAACTCCTTAGCTTTTTCTCTTATAAGAGTTCCAGATAGAGGGAGATTTTTATTTCGTGCCGTAGTAACCCACTTAAGCATTGCTTCATCAATATCTTCATTCACACAAGGTGTAAGCCTTCTCCTCTTACAGTTTGAAGCGTAATCATCTTTTTTTTCTAAAAGTCTATCCTTTTTTTTAGGAACGTTGACAGAGTATTGGGTGGTATCCCAAACTGTTCGGCAATATCCTTCTTTTTCTTTTCACCTTTTTCCACTTCAGCAATTAATTTCAATTTCTCACATAATGGTAAGCACTTTAAATTTCTCTTAGCCATAATTATTTTTAATAAAAACAAATTGTCTTAATTCGCATACGCACCAAAAAACTGTAACCACAAAACCGCCACGTCGCGATGAGAGCCTTTTTCCGTTTGAACTAATAAAAAGAAAAATGATGCAATAGCAAATCCATGTAACAAACAGATTTTTTCCTAGAAAAATGTCTCTCCTTCCCCGCAAAATTCGAGTTAGACATCGGCAATGCGTTAAACGTTATTTCGACTTATAGAAAAATTCGAGATAGAGAAATTCGAATTAGAGGAGTTTTACTGTACATATATACATTATATATTTTCAACTGTTAAAGTATTTCCCCAAAAAAAATTATTTTGATGGTTACCTCAATAAAAACCTTTTGCCTAAAATCCATTACAATTTAAAGTTAATACATACCTGAACCTGCCAATATATCTTCTGCTTCTTTATCAATAGATGGTGGATACTGCTGCACAAATTTGCATACTAAATGAATGTGCTTGCACATATTCCATTTAATACTACAGTATTTATGGATGCAAGCTGAGCATTCATTGCATAACAATTGCAGGTCCATAAAGATTTTACTTCCTCTACAATGTAAATTTCCTTGCTAGAGGATGATGGTACTAACCAACTTCCATTAGATTGAACAACATTTTTTTCAAATCCATAGTTAAACTTTCTTTATGCCTGTGACGTAGATCTGTTAATTTAGTACAAACTTTTCCTTTATAAACAACGATCAACCTCTCAAATATTCTATTACTGACAAATTTCATAATGGCACTAATGGCCTTATCAAGACGTTTGATAAATTTTCCATTTAAATATAAATGTTTCAAGGTCCTATGCATTTGTTCTATATGCATGTTGGTGTTTAATCCACAATGTAGCCTGTAGCAATAGGCCCATTGTTTTAACTTTGCTTACATAGAAATCACTAAAGTATTTTCCAAACTCAACAATTTCTGAACAATATTGTAGAAAATTTTGCAAAAGTTTGTTAAAAGTAAATTCATCTACCTCTTTGAGTAGTATTCGCAGCATTCGGTAGACAAGGACCTAATTTACATTATTTTATTAGAAAATTAAAATGAACAGAAGTAAAATACACATACCTTTTTCTCTTTATCTGCAATTTTTTCTAAATTCTTCCTCCAAGCCCTGTCAACATGCCACATACAAAAAAGTCTAAAAATAGTTATAATTTATTAACCAACCTTAACATAACAACACTACTTTTTTTTAACAAACTTACCTATATTCTGCCGGACACATAACTTCCACCCAGGCATTATAGTAGGCCTCAGCCATGTCAGGCATAAATATTCTCGGTTTTACTGTCCCATTATTACTGTCTTTGACACATGAAAAAAAATTTTGAAAGCTTCAGTATCATTTCTATTGGAAATAAAAAAAGCGCACGGATATCCTTCTCGTAGATCATCCAATATGAGTATAGTATGAAGCTCGAAACCATACCAATTTAAGCCGTGGGTGCCATCTACACATATACAGTCATTCCCAAATTTTGACAACAATGCCCTTTGTCCATCAGTCATGATATTAACAAAAAATCTTCATATTTCAGACTAGGATATTCTTCTGAAATACTCGGTGTTTATAAAAAAGAATATTGCCAGCACATTTCAATTCATTCACACAGGCCTCAACACTTACAGCATCATTTATGTGGCGTATGGAAGACTCGTTTAAATTAAATGATTTCTCGATATTAAATAAATATTTTTTTGTCAAAAGATGTAAGCGTTCTATTTGACCGTTATTGGCAACAGAGTCTCTTATTTCAAGCAAGATTTACTGAAATGGTATCTTTGCAGCAATTTTGGATGCCACCTTTTGTCTATCAGATTTTGACAGAAACAAGTGTCCTAAATCTTCTTGTTTCTTATGACCTATATGACTTGACGTAAATGTCACTAAACATCTATTACACCGCCCAACAGCATGTATGTTGCATGGAATATTTTTATGATTCTAGGCTTATTTTTAATGCTGATATTAAATAATGTCATCAGTTTATATGTGTCAGCTCTAGTTTCTGAGTTAAAAGGAGGGAGTATTTTTTGGGAATTAAAAATACACTCAACGTACAAACATTTTTAATTACAAGAACTATACACTCAGGAATTTTCTTTTATATGATTTTCTACCAGTTTTGAATGAACTGCTACTCTGAATACTCCAGCAAAAATCGGCCAACATATGTGCATCCCAGCGACCCTGAAATCGTTCCTCCATGGTTCGAAGATCTTGGTGGAATCGTTCACCCTGTTCTTCACTCATGTCACCAAGATTTTCAGGAAAATGGTGTAAATGGCTGTGTAGGAAGTGCACTTTGATGCTCATGTTACATCCAAGTCGCTGGAAGTGTGACAACATCTCTTCGACGTGCGCAATGTAATCATCACCCTTCCTATTACCTAAGAAATTTTGAATAACCCAAACAAAGGAATCCCATGCATTCTTCTCAATTTCTGACATTGAGCTGGTGAAATTAGGATCGTTTACCAACTTGCGAATTTGTGGACCATCAAATATACCTGCCTTGAGTTTTTCTGAACTTAGACTTGGAAATTTCCTTGAAATATATTTGAAACATTCACCATCTTTATTTAATGCCTTAACATATTGCTTCATTAAACCTAGTTTAATGTGCAGGGGTGGCAATATGATACGATCTCGTGGCACTAGAGGTTCATTTATAACATTAAGACTACCTGGAAGAAGTGCTTCCCTAGAGGGCCATTCTTTTTTTGACCAATGTTCTGATTTTGCTCTACTATCCCATAAACACATAAAACAAGGATATTTAGTGTAGCCTCCTTGTTGTCCTAAAAGGAAGTTCACCATCTTAAGTTCAGCGCAAATCACCCATTTATGATTGTTATATTTGATTTTGTTCATGACCAGTGCTATTGTGGGGTATTCTTCCTTAACTTTAGTTGAATGTGCTTTTGGTATGGAGCCTAGTTTATTTCCGTTGTGCAATAGTACACACTTCAAACTCCGTTTTGACGAGTCAATAAATAAACGCCAATCGATTAGTTCATATTTCTGCAAGCCCATGGCAGTCATTAAACCAAAAATATTAGTACAAAATACAAAATTATCCTCCTCAGCGAAAAAGGGAAGTAAGTCTTTTTCTCGAGTGCGGTAATAAGAAACTTTAGTTTCTTTAGTTAAAATATTTCTCTCTTTTAATCTGGAGGCCAATAATTCAGACGAAGTTTTGGATAGTCCAAGGTCTCTAATTAAATCATCAAGTGCACTTTGATCGAATGGTTTTGGTTCAAAGAGATTTTCTGGAACAAACTCGTCATCGCTCATGCTACTCAGTTCATTCAATTCATGAGAACTTTCTGTAGATGTAGATGGTAATGGTAAAGATGTATCTTTTGAGCTCCTTACAGGCCTCACAGCTGATGTTGATGTGGGGTAAATCCATTTGGAGCGGTTCGTCTTGTTGATTCCTTTTATATTAACAACGCAAAAATAGCAGTCATCGTGATGATTTAAAGGTTCACGCCAAATCATTGGGGATTGGAATTTAAAAGAGAGTCTCTTCTTAGTGGCCCATAAACGTAATTCTTCAACGCAAATTTTGCACACAATATTGGGCACCCAGCACTTGTTACCTGTTTCCAAAGGAAAACCAAAACACTCTAAATACGCTCGTTTCACAAAGTCTGACATATTCAATCGAAATTTTTGAAAAACATAGTCACCACAAATATAACAAAAACAATTCGGATCGTTAATGCAGACCCTTCTTAGTGAAGTCATGATGAAAATAATATATAATAATAATAATAATAATAATTTATCTAAAACGCGACTATAATAGATAAAAAACCAAAAATAAAGATAAATGAGAAGAACGTAGCTATATCTAAACAACTCGAGCTGTTAGAGTAAAACTGACGACAGATTCGAAATCAGATGCCTCGAATTAGTAAACAACAATAAAAATATTTCAGTCAACATAAAATAACCTTCGATTTGTTGTGCAGTGTTATTGTTTTCTATTAGCAGGCTGATTTTTGCCGGACAATATCCCCCTATTTTATTTGATCCTTGCGATTTTATTTGGTGAATATTTTGCCCTCTTCTTCTTATTTCTCCTGATCGATGACAATCATATCTAAAATTCTATTGTTATTTTATGGGATACATATTACCACTTTACCTACCTAATTCTACGGCATTTTGATGTCTGTTTGGTGCCATGCATATTCAGAAATGAAGCAAATGTCTCCTTTTCCAGTTTAGATTTCCAAAAATAAAAAGCTTCAAGTGATTCAAATTCCTTTTTTTCAGTAGAAATTCTAATAGAATGTATGCTTTCATAGTGTGCAATCATTGCTCTAGGCGTTCCTACTTTGTGGAAACACAAAGGACATTTTAGCTGCTTCATAATTTTTTTATTCTGTGTTTGCCTTTTATGTGACAGTAATTGCTGCCGAGTTGAAAACTGAGCATTACAGTTAGTACAGTTGTAATACGATTGTTGCCTCTTAACTAATAATTGATGCAACTTTCCTAAAATACAAAAATCATATTTTTTGTTTTACTTTTTTTGCTATGCTGGTAAATATTGTTGGGGATTTACCCGCTTTTCGGTTCACTGTTATCCGTAATAAATAAAACCAACTAATTATTCACTTAAAATTCTTTACTACGTATTTGTGCGAAGTTATTTTCACAAAGCCGAACCAATATGACAACAAAATGTTTCTACAAGACGACCAGAAGAGAACTACTGGCTTACAGTAACGTACGACATGAAAACGTCGATCGATAAAAAAATTGTCTATATTTAGATATACAAAGGGACTGTGTTGCGCTGCCGCCACTAGTAGCCCGGGAGCCAGTGACAGATTTTTGTCAACCATCGCAACCCTAGCCAAACTTTGTGGAGTGTTAGATTTAGTTGTCCTCTAAAGCAAAATGACCGTCAGCTGGTCCACTAGCGGTGGGTGGGCCAATGGGAGGGCCGAAAACACGTAAAAAAAATTTCAACTTTCAGTCATTTCAACCCTGCCGAAATTTTTGTAGATGGTAGTTTATATAATTATTTAAATAAAAAAAATCGTCAGCCGGCTGTATGTTGGTGGAAAGCCCGTCAGCTGACCATGAAAACATGTAAAAAAATTTTTTAATTTCAGTCATTTCAACCCTGCTGAAATTTATAGAGATGATAGTTTATATAATTATTTAAATAAAAAAAATCGTCAGCCGATTGTATGTCGGTGGAAAAGGCGTCAGCTAGCGCTGTGAAAGGTGTAGCGCGTAAATCACATATGCCACCCACCCGCGTTGTTAAGTGTATCAGCTGACGGGCTTTCCACCGACATGCAGCCGGCTGACGATTTTTTTTATTTAAATAATTACATAAACTACCATCTATAAAAATTTCAGCAGGGTTAAAATGACTTACATTATTATTATAATATTATTTGCTAATTAAATATATTATTATTTGCTATTATTTACTAATATTAAGTAAAAATGCGATAATATGTATTTCTATTTAAGAATGAAATTATTACATTGTTAAATAAAAATTGAATTTTCAATAAAAAAAATTGAAAATTTAACACACTAAACTTCAAAATTAAACTTTTTCATATTTTGGCTCGTTGTTTGGTTGAAAATTCAACCAGTTGTTGAAAAAAAAAATTAAATCAAAAAAGTTCTTTCAATCGTACTTTTTTAACGGTGTATAAATCAATTTAAAACAACATTATTAATATCATTTTTGTTAAACTCAAACGACTTGTACAATATAGACGATCTTGTATATACGACGCACAAGGTGAAAAGTAATATTCTATATAAGTATAATATTGTCAGCTGTTCATTGAAGGACAACAACCTTTTGTTTGCTTTATACGGGGAGATTCGGACTAGCGTCTAGCCGGCCCGGTAGCATCGGTCCCGAACCGAAATCCGAATCGATCGAATGGCGAACATTCTCGGATTTTGACAGTTCAGGTTTCAGGTTAAGGTCAAAGTTTCGACTCGACGTTCTATTTACATAATGATATTCAATGGTGTATATCATATTATTATTTAAAAACTATCTAACCACTCAATAAACATAAAATTAGTGATTACAATATTAAATCGCCTGTTTGAATTTGCCGCTAAAAGCAACCGAGTACATCGGCCACGTTCGGGATCAATGCTACCGGGCCGGCTAGACGCAAGTGAGATTCGGACCTATAGAAATCCAAAAGTTTAGGTACACATTTAGCCTTGAGGTCGTTTGAGCCAGTAGTCGTACTTTTCAATTTGTACGCAGTTCAGTTCTTTTTCGTCTCTTCACATAGAAGCAACGTAAAAGTAATTTCGGAGCAAATTCGAAAATGTCTAACGTTAAACCGTTTTGCGTTATTTGCAAAAGAAAAAGTGATAAATTGAAGTGCTTTGAAGAAAAAATATTGTGCAAATGTCGTGAAATATTGAAAATTCGCCAGGATAATAAATAACTTATTGTGATGTTGTGGTTCCAAAAGAAGTCAATGAATTCCAGAAATATCACACAGATTGTTATAGACGTTTTACCGCCTTGCCGCAAAAGTACAGAGTGTCTGCATCTAAACCAGAAGTTGCATCAACTTCAACATCACAGTATGTATATAGTTAATTTTTTCATTTACATGTGATTTGAGTAATTAATGTATATAAAAATTTTTATAATGTATATAAAAATAAAAGTTTGAAAAGAGTATAGAAAACGAAATTAAGAACGCATTATTGAAGTTGTATTCCTTTTTCAGACAACATGCTGAAAATCAGAGCGATAATACTGATGAAGTTGCGGCAACTGAACCTACCGTACATACTCATTCTGACTCTTGTACAACACAATCAGCAGCTGGTTCAGCCGAGCAGTATGTATATCAATATCAGTTATTTAACATATATATATTTAAAGAAAGTGATACTGCATAATTTAAAATTAAAATTAAAGTTACAAGTTGTATGAAATTTTGCATTACAAAAATTCTATTCCTTTTTCAGACACCATGCTGAAAATCAAAGTGATGACATTGAGATGGAAAGACTTACAGTTTCTACAGCACAATCAGCAGCTAATTCAACAGAGCAGTATGTATATCAATATCGATGAATGTTTTCGTATAAGTTTATAAATAATTAAGTTATTCATAAATGAAAGTATTTACGTTATAAATATATTTTTCAGGCAATGTGCTGCTGAGATAAGCAATGCTGATGATACTACTGTGAGTCATAGTTGTTTTTTTTGTGGTAAAAGTAGAAAAAAAGTAAAAGGCCGCGAGGAACAGTTATTTGTACTTACGAAGTCAGGACGCGACACGGTGAAAAATATCGCACAGTCAAGCGATGATATTGACGAAGAAATGGTGAAGAAAGTAGACGATTTTCCATCTGATATCGATAGTTTTTATCACAAGAGGTGCAAAGTAGCCTATTATAATACTCGCCAATCAGTTGTAAGAGGTAATAAAGAACAGTCACAGTGGCATTTGACAAGAGACGCTCGTGCAGAGGCGTATGCAGCTGTTGAAAACTTTGTTCTTCAAAATATTATCAATCAAGACCAAACATTTTTTCTGACATTTTTAAATGATTTATTTATTGATCATTTAAAAGAGCTTACTGGAGACATTTGTGCATATACCTTTAAACCTTACCACTTAAAGGAAAGATTACTTAAAAAATTTCCAAAAAGAATCACCATTATAACTTTTGAAAATAAAACCCTTGTGAAACCATACAGGGGCATTGTCGTAAATAGTGAGGTTGAAAAACGTAATATTTTAGAGGCTGCTGCTGATATTTTAAATGAGAAAATTCGTAATCTTCAAGGTCGTAATTTGCCACAAAGTTAACAGTAAAAGACATAATACAGGGCGAGTGCGACGTTCCTGACTTTTTGATGGACTTTTATGAAAAAATTTTAGCCGGAAATAATTCTCGTCGCAGACATAATTCAAGAACTAAAAGATTAGCTAAATCGTATGGAGAAGATCTTATTTATGGTGTATTAAATGGCCGATTAAAATGTTCAAAACATATGACCCTTGGCTTGACTGTAAAAAGTCTTACTAATAGTAAAAAGATTGTTAACATTCTCAATAGATATGGGCATACTTGTAGTTATAGTGTTTTAGAAGGCCTTGAGACTGAAGCTACATTTTCGTCTTGCGAGACTTCAGATATTTGTCCTGATGGAATCGAACGACTACCAGGATTACATACAGGTGTCGCTTTTGATAACTATGATCGGTTTGTTGATACAACATCAGGTAAAGATACACTTCACGATACCGTGGGAATAATTTTTCAAGATGTGAGTACTTGTGAAAGTGAGGAAGCTGTTGAGAGAGAGGAAGCTGTTGAGAGAGAGGAAGCTGTTGCAAGTACGAGCAACATTAACGTCGACGTAACGGTACCGAAAAAAACTAAACATAGACGAAGTTTCGACGTAATCAGCCACGATTTGCAACCGTATCCGAAACGACCGCGAATTGTTGAGTGTTTGCTGCCTCTCGAATCGCCATTACATTCAATAACAGTAAATCTCACATCCCAACGTCACATTCATTTTTCGTGGATGCTTTCACACTATTATCAGTTGTCAATGACACCGACGTGGGTAGGCTACAATAGTTTAGTGCATGAAGACACATCTCCACAACAACTCGTTCGTTATTTAACTACAATAAATTCTTCGCCAACAAACAAATCTGTTGTATTAGAGACCATGCAGCAAAGTAAAAAAGTGGCTGATGAATGCGGAGAAGAGTATATGCAGGTAACATACGATCTTGCTATCGCGAAAATCGCCCTCCAAATCCAAAGTACCGAAAAAGGAGTATTTGATAATTTATTTATACACTTGGGATCTTTCCATATAAAACTGGGTTATTTTAAAGCATTGGGCAAATTTATCGATAATTGTGGTATTACAAATATTATGGTGGATGCTCTCATGCTTGCCAGTGGATCAGTCAACGGTGTGATTGCTGGAAAGCATTTTAACAGGTGTAAACGGTTACACCCCATGGTTGCCTTAGCATTAAGAATGTTGCATTTTGAAAGCTTCATTCTTGAAAATAATGTTACGATTGATGATGAATGCAAATCTAGATTAATATTAGCTTTAATTCAATTTTCAAAGAAAAAAGCATCTTCGCCGTTCATAGAAAATGAAGAAATATTAGATTTGGTAAAACAATACGAAGAATACAGTGAAAAAACATTGCAAGGCGATCATGGAAAGACTCCACAATACTATATGCTATACATACGTTTCATCGACTATTATTTGTTGCTAAATGCAAGTATTCGCAAAGGCGACTTCCAGTTATTCAAATATATGTTATCAAAAATGGTTAACTTATTTTTCACATTTAATCAGCCAAATTATTCGAGATATTTAGTTAAATATCTCGATAATTTGCTGAAAATTGACGACACACATCCTGGCCTGCGTTCGCAGCTAGAGGAGGGATCATTCGGCGTTAAAAGGACAAAGAAAAACCGTTTTCAAGGCAATCAGTTGACCTCACTCTTGAGCCAACTATTAATGCAGATGCTGCTAATAAGCTGACTGGAATTTCTCATATCACAAGTTCGATAGCAGCTAGACAGCGATGGTACCGCAGCCACACCATTCGATCTGCGATTATTAGTCATACGTTAGATGATGCACATTTAACTAAAAAACAAGACGTGACACAAGATTTGTCAAAGGGTCTGATTAAAAAAAACAGCAGTCAACTAGCTCGATTAATTAGTGGAATAAAACGAAATATCAACCCGTTTGATAAAGTTTTAAACAAAAATAATTTATACAACATTTCTACTGGCCAAGCTGCAGTGGAGCTGAGAATGCAGCGTGATATTTTTGGCAAGCTTCTTTACATTTCCATGCAAAAAGAAGTTGATATTGCAAAGGTTCTTGCGTACCCATTAACGCCAGTACCTTTGTCAATGTGCCATCTTGATGGTTCTATTTGCAAGACTGAAAAATCGGCTCTGATGAAATTGTTGGAGAAAAAAGTTCAATCACAAGCACCTACAAACACAGATGTGATTATCTACGATGGATTTTTCACTCTTCACTTGATGAAAGAAGTACCAAATACTTTTGGAAACATTTCTCTACAACTTCTGCAGTGGATTTGTGCAACTCCAGCAAAAGTTATTATAGTCACATTCGACAGATACATTTTCCCGTCCATAAAAGATACGGAGCGTAAAATGAGGGGTATGGAAATATCTGATTATCGGATTGATGGTCCCGATCAGTTGCGAACGAAAGATTTGGCTACGGAGTTGAAAAATCCGAATTTCAAAGAAGCAATCGTCAATTTCTTCATTCAACACTGGGCTGAAAATCACATGGCACCTTATATGAATAATAAAGAGATTTATATCAACTGTGAATCATGTTATAAATATCAAGTGAACGATGGAAAAATTGTCAAAACGTTGGAGCCGTCATTGACGTGCCCCGCGCACGAGGAGGCGGACACCAAAATGATTTTTCACGTTTCGCAGTTGAAGTTCGATGCGAATATTACAATTCGTTGCTCTGATACAGATGTGTTAATCATCATGCTCGGTAATATGTCTCAAATACGTTACAACCATCACATTCATATGGAAGTTGGTACCGGCAATCACCATCGCTTTATTGACGTTCCGAAATTATTCGACACTCTTGGAAAAGATGTGAGCGAAGCGCTGCCTGCCTTCCATGCTTTCACCGGGTGCGACTTCAATCCATCATTTTTCCGCAAAGGAAAAAAGCGACCGCTGGCAATAATGAGAGAAAGTTCTCGCTTTATTGAAGCATTCACACAAATGTCGATGCCATCGCATGAGAAGAGTGAACCTTTTAAAGTGATTGAAAAGTATATCTGTGCTGTGTACGGATTTAAAAAATTACAAAAAGTTAACCAGGCAAGAAAAGCAACTTTTCATAAAAATTACAAAATTGGTAGAAATGACGTCTTTGAGTTGCCGAAAACAAATATTGATGGGTCAAGTCTACCGCCGTGCCAAGCTGAATTAGTCAATCAATTTTCAAGAGCATGTTACATATCCGAAACATGGGCACATGCACACCTAAAAGTGCCCAATGGAAATGATCCATCGGAATATGGATGGACACAAGTCAATGATACTTTTAGGTACATCTGGTTTACTGGAAGACAGTTACCAGTTTCTGTCGATGACATCACTATGCAGCCTGAAGAAGGTGAAAATTTTTTAATTTACTCTATACTTTTATTATATTTCGTTTGATACGGTGCGTAAATGCTTACATATTATTTTTTTTTATAGATAACATTAGTGATGATGATGACCTAATATCAAAGGCAAGCTCTGATAGTGAGTCTGAATGCGATGATCAAGATAACGATAGTTGTACCAGTCACAGTGAAGATGAAATTGATTATGAACAGTGAATAGCCTTTATTTTGACAAAAACTTGCCTTTTTCACTACAAAATGTATTTTTTAATAATTTTTTTTTAAAACTGTAAATTATATATAAATTTCATTAATTTCATAAAAAAAATTCAATTAATTAAAATTTATAACAATTTATAATGAGAAATATCTGCTACAATGCATGAAATATATGTATCACTAACAGGTTTGTACGTATCATGTAAAATTCACGTCAAATAATATTATAATAATAATGTAAGTCATTTTAACCCTGCTGAAATTTTTATAGATGGTAGTTTATGTAATTATTTAAATAAAAAAAATCGTCAGCCGGCTGCATGTCGGTGGAAAGCCCGTCAGCTGACACTTAACAACGCGGGTGGATGGCATATGTGATTTACGCGCTACACCTTTTACAGCGCTAGCTGACGCCTTTTCCACCGACATACAATCGGCTAACGATTTTTTTTATTTAAATAATTATATAAACTATCATCTCTATAAATTTCAGCAGGGTTGAAATGACTGAAATTTAAAAATTTTTTACATGTTTTCATGGTCAGCTGACGGGCTTTCCACCAACATACAGCCGGCTGACGATTTTTTTTATTTAAATAATTATATAAACTACTATCTACAAAAATTTCGGCAGGGTTGAAATGACTGAAAGTTGAAATTTTTTTTACGTGTTTTCGACCCTCCCATTGGCCCACCCACCGCTGGTGCGCTAGCTGATGGTCATTTTGCCTTAAAGCACAACGAAATTTAGTACTCCACAAAGTTTGGTCAGGGTTGAAATTGGTCAAAAAAATCTGTCACTGGCTCCCGGGCTATAATAGCATCCTTAAGGTGGCATTCCGATCCTCGCAGTCGCGACTCGGCTGCCGCAGCCGACTGCCGCGACCCATTAAAACTGCTCGGTCGCGCGACAATTACCATTCGGATAGAAGCGACCCTGTTTCCCAATTTATAGAGTCACTTAGTACTAGACCGAAGCCACTGTGAATAGTTGTGTGTGTTCGTCGTGTTTAAAGATTGAAGCTATGATGATGATGAAAACTATGTCAGATATAGCAAAACAAGAACTTTTGATGCGGCTACTGGAGG
Source organism: Anthonomus grandis grandis (assembly GCF_022605725.1). Classification (NCBI taxonomy): domain Eukaryota; kingdom Metazoa; phylum Arthropoda; class Insecta; order Coleoptera; family Curculionidae; genus Anthonomus; species Anthonomus grandis. The sequence continues at coordinate 2,150,776 of NC_065563.1, forward strand.
ACGAAGAAGAGGATGATGATATAATTTTGCTCTTACTATCTGCCAAGAGAAATAAAATTGATTCATTTTATACATCAAGACATGCTGAAGGCTGCTTTGAAATTTTAATAAAACGGCACTTGAATATCAAAGACGCAAAATTCAGAAAGTATTGCAGACTAAATAAAACACAGTTTAGATTTGTACTCAGTTTAATTCAAAATGAAATCCAACCAAAAAAACAAGGTTCGATTACAGCTGAGGAAAAATTATTTCTTACTTTAAGGTAAATATGTAAGACTATTATTTATATCATTTGACTCATTATAATAATCGAAATTAAAAGTATTCGAGTTATTTAAGTTAATTGCTGTAATGGGTAAATTAGTTGTATTCGAATTGCTCAAGTCACTAGCTTCAAGGGGCGAATGAGGCGACGAAACAGAACTTATTGGAGAATATGAATTTGATGATAAATACTCAGAGCTTTGGTGTAACAGAGAGCTATTGGAGGTATTGCTGGAACTCTGGTTTAGACTCTTTAACTCATATTCTGCTAAAATATTGAAAACTTTAGTTTTAGCTTGTATTCTCAACGCAGGAGTAAGTTTTGTCAACATTGTCCCAACATGTGAGCAAAACGATTTTATACCATCTACATCTGGTTCATCTATTTGGACTGCGTTTGACTGAGATTTCAGATCCTGAATTTCAGCTCGTCTTTGGATATCCCTCTCTTTCCAATAATGTAATAACGCCACATTCATAGCATTATTTTGACCTACCTTCTTTTTTTTGAAAACGGCGCCGGCGCCAGTAGACCGTTTTGCGTTTGTTGTTTCATCTTTATCAGTCGTATCTGTACTGTCTGTTTCTTCCATACTGTCTGTTTCTTCCGTTACACTTCTATTTGCACTTACGACTGTTATTTCACTGTCCATTTCTATTTCATTATTCTCTATTTGTGTATTATTATCGTCATTATTATTATAAGGGTTTTCATCATTTAAAGCATCGTTTTCACCATGATCGGCATCCTGAGAGTCTTCAATATTACTCACACTTTTTCTTTCTGCTGGGATTTTTTCCAAAAACTGCAGTCTTTCAAGCAAAGGCCATTTTTTTGGTTTGCTACCCGCTGCTGATCCAGTTGGTAATTTATTTTTACGTTTGATTCGTGCGTAAGAATCTCGGATACATTTCCACCGTTTTTTGCAATCATCACCTAAAACATACATTTTATTTCAGGTTCCTGGCAACTGGTGAAACTTACGCATCATTAGAATGTATGTATCGCATATCAGCAAGCTATATAAGTAGAATAATCCAGCAAGTTCTGAGGAGTTTAAGAAATAATTTAGTACCAATATTTCTTCCTGTGCCAACGGAAAATCAACTAAAGGGCACAGCCAAACAATTTTGGAATAGGTGGAATTGTCCGAATTGTTTTGGAGCCATCGATGGGAAGCATGTACGTATTAGAGCTCCAACACACAGTGGATCAATGTTCTTTAATTACAAAGATTATTTTTCCACCGTGCTGCTGGCTATAGTAGATGCAAACTACAAATTTGTTGCTGTCGATGTGGGTTCGTATGGAAAGGAAGGCGACAATGGGATATTTCAAAAGTCAGCTATGGGGAAGAAAATTATTTCTGGCCAATTTAATGTGCCTCAACCAGCATCTTTACCAGGCACAAATATCTTAATTCCACATTTTTTAATTGGCGACGACGCTTTTGCATTGGATGTCAACATGATGAAACCTTATTTCAAAGATCATGTTTGAAGTGATCGTGCTAAAGCAATCTTTAATTACCGTATCTGTCGAGCTCGAAGAGTCTCAGAGAATGCTTTTGCTCTGTTGAGCCAAGTATTCCGAATTTTATATACACCTATTGCAATTAAACCCAAAATATGTGATGACTTGATTATTGTTCTATGTTGCCTCCATAATTTACTACGGGATGCGTATTTAGAAAATAATGGTGTCCCATTTTACCATTACGATGAGACAAAACCCAAACCTATACAAAACATGATTTCATTGGCTCGCAGGGGAGGATTTTCAAACATCGCTGGATTTCAAATCAGGGATACTCTTAAAGATTTCTTGAACTCAGAAGTTGGAAAAGTAGCATGGCAAGAAGAATGGATAAGTAGAAGGAATTGAATAAATGATTTTTTTTGGCAAATACATATTATTTCTTAAACAGGGTTTCCCACGACGAACTGGGGCGATCGATTTCTCGAAAAGTATGATTTGTGGTACATTTGGAAAATTTGGCAACGTCGATAAAGGGTAAAAATCTAGCTGTTAAAAATATTTTGATTAAGCAGTGTTGTCGCTTCTATATAAAACCGGCAACGTTTTTCTTATTTTAAATGAAACACCTCATATATTTTTTATCATTTAGAGTCTCCATAAAAATTTAAGAAATCTGGTATACCATGTTATGGCCTACCTTTAACTGTTTTTGACAAAATGAGTTGAACCTCCACTTTTTTAGTACTTTGACCAGTCATAACTTCCAAACTATTTAAGCTATTAAGCTAGAAAGAAACGGTTTTCACTGTCCTATCCTAATTTTTAAAGATCTTAATGTATGCAATGACAGTTGTCATTGCCAAAAATTTTAAAAATTAACATCTGTCATATTATTTTTTTAAAAATTATTTAGCGAGCTTTTAAAAGTTACGTGAAATAAACGTGAAAACCGTTTATCTTAAACTCTAACTTAAATAGTCTTAAAAAGTCTTTTTCGAAATCCTACGTTTCGAGCAAACGATCGCCGCAGTTCGTAGTGGGACACCCTGTATACTGGCATTCGTACATAATAAGATCCAAATTTTTTAATTTTTTTAATAAAATATGCTCTTAGTTTTGGCATTTTCCATTATAAGCAATAAATTATTTATAAAATTAAAATTAAATCCTCAAAACTTACCAGTTTAATTTTAATCTTTATTTTTAATAATAAAATAGTGTTCCATAGGAAATAAACCCTGTACTTTGTATTTTAACAGGAGTTATGTATTTGTACAATAATAATAGGAATAAATAATAATAAATGAAAATAAAAACATAGCACTTACTTGTCTTTTTTAGCTTTTTTGCTATATGCTCCCAAATATTTTCGCGAACGGTATGTCCTTATACGATTTTAGTCGGAAATCATATAGAGGAGGATTTTTATTAATCATTTCAATTAAATATTCATCATCTTGGTCATTAAACGTGGCCATTTTTGCTCAGTCACTGATTGAGTCGCGCGACGATACTGCTCTTGAATCGGTCTGGCGGCGCTGCCAAAATGACGCGCATGCCGCGTTCACTAGCGGCGCGACCCAGTCGTGTACATCCAAAGGCTCTCCATTCAAATGCATACAAAGCAGTGTGCCGCGACCCGGCTGCCACCGCCGGGTCGCGACTGCACGGCAGCACCGAACATAAACTAGAATAGAAGGATCACTCTAAGCGCCGCCCAAAATATTGCCTTTCTCACTCGCTTTCTGATGCTACTCTTTTTTGCTGCCCGGTGGCGACTGCGTTATACGGGGGCGTCTTCAATATTAGAACTATAATAGCGTTGTGCGGAAATTTTGTACATTAAAAATGCCGGCGATATGTTGCGTAGATGGCTGCAGGAGTAAAAGGGGATATACATTTTTTTTTAAAATAAAAATGGATTAGTTTACAGAAAAAAATACACGCTTTTCTTCGGTGTTTCTTAAATATCTCGGAAAATTGAGATCCTACAAAAAAATCTAATAAACAAAAGTTGGTTTAAAAACAAAAGATTGGCTTTTGCTTGATTTATCTAGGTGCTATAGGCGCTAAGATACAACTGTGTGAACATAACCCCTTTTTTTAGATAACAAAATATAATGACGTAAAATAATAACGTGAAATAATTAAAAAAAAACGTTTTTTAGACAAATATCTAGCACATTTTTTCAAGTATGTACTATCAAAAACTTTAAAAATAAACTTGATTGTAAGTCATTAGCATAAAAATTAAAAAAGTTAGGAATAAAATAGAAATAATTGCAGTTTTAAAAAAAATTATCATAAAAAATTATGTATTTATTTCAAAAATTAAAGCGTAGCCTTCTACAATGGACTATATATAGGTACCAATAATATGTTCAAAAAGTGTCAGCAATTTAGAGTACATATTTTTTTTAAATCGTGATTTTAATCTAAAGAAATGCAAAATTTTTGGTAATATTCTGTTATTAGTAGTGGTTTTTAATAGTGAAAGCTATCCGATTTATTATTAGTTGCATTGCAATCATTTGAATGATATAAATTTTAGCCACTTATACCGTCTAACCATACTTAAAACTGCATTTTTTTCGTCATTAAGGGTGGTTTTTAAGGGTTTAAGTTTCAAAATATTGATGTGTACTATAATCCCCAATGTAAAACTATATTTATTTTGCATATTTATATGAATTCTAGGTTGTAAAACACCTATTTTCGTTTTATTTGAATTTTAGTGGTTTGTTCTTTCATCCTCTATTTAAAAAGCAAATAATTAGGCATTTAATAAGTTTTTTTTATTTAACTGCCTTTTTATATTTCACTGTTACCGAGTTCCATATGCTGAGTGTTGTTATCACATTATTATGTAAATTTTATTAAATATTTAAAAAATGGGTATATTAACGAAGTTATTATTAATTAAGTGTATGTAATATTAGGTAGGTAGTTTCTTGGTCAGTTAAGAAAAGAGCATGAAAGGAACGTAAAGCTAAGATTTAATTGTGTACATTCTAATAAACTTAATTTTAAAGCTATCTACCAAGTGTTTTTCTTACAGTTATTTGTTCAAAAGAGATACTTAATAATATTCTTTCAATTTCATTTTAACAATAATACAAAGTGCCTTTAATTTCAAAAAATTCCATATTATTACACGCCGCGATGTACGAAAATATTCCTTATTAAAAATGTTTCAAACACCCCCCGTATAGTAAAGGATTGCCGTCGAAACTAAATAATGATTTACGACCGCGTAAAAAAAGACGGCACTGTTTAGAAGTCCCTACTTCAAACGGCCGCAAGAGAGTGAACCTACTGTCTTGTTCTTTATACTGTGACGGCAGCGACTGCCAGGATCGGAATGCCACCTTTAGCCATGCCGTAGCCATGTTCTCCGGATGCCGAGCTCACTGTTTATCGAACTGTGTTCATAGGTGTATCGCCTAGTTCAGCGCCGTACTAAGTGACTATTTTGATAGCGTTTTTACAAAGCGTAGCGTCTTTTATAAAAACTTTTGTGGTTTTGATTAAAATTACTCAAAGAATGGTCTCTTAAATTTATGGTACATACCTAATTAACTTCCTGCACGTATTCTTCTATATCGTTGTTGTTAGATGTAGAAATGCGATGTTTATTTTTGTTTAAATATTTTGTTAATGTATGAACTTTATTAATATTAAAAAATAAATATTTGTACTATGTAGGTATTTTTATTTTACAAGATAATAATATCTAAAAAAATGTTTAAGTCCGGCTCTAGCCATGGCAAAAGCCGCGTGGACCGTAGCGAGTGTCAGCGGCATCCCTACTATAAGCAGAGACAACCTTCGAGACGCGCAAGCCAACACAAAATTATTATCCATGTAGCTATCCTTGTTTAGCGTCATCGAAGGTGAACGAAGATGGCGCTGGAGACATCTTGTCCAGAAATTTACGCGGGAAATTTGAATTTTATTTTATTTCTTTTTAGCATCAGCTGATTTATGTTGATATTTTGCTATGCAGGGTGTCAATTTGAAGTTTCAATATAAATATCTATGAAAGCGAAACTGTTGGAAATACTAATTTTGGTACAAAAAAGACAGGTTTAAATAATTCATTAAATATTTAAACCTGTTCATAAAATTCATAAATTAAATTTATAAATTAAATAATTATAAAAAGTATTTAACATTTAAATACATTTTTTTAGTGCAAGTATTAATTATTTAAATACTTTTTTAAAGTATTCTGACCGGCTCTTCCTAGTTTCTCCTACCCCCTAGATGAATTATTATTTGTACCAAATTTAGTTTTTCTAACTTTTAAAGATATTTACATTAAAAGTTTTCAAATAAAACCCTGAATAGTCTTTTTATTCGCAATTGAAACAGTAAAAAAATAACTATAATAAAGAATAAAATAATGACATCACCTTAGTCAATACTGTTAAAAGAAATTTTTATTTTTGTTTAATTAATATTTTCTGTAAATTAAAAGTTTTATTTTCTTACATAACTGTTTATATAAGCTCTCTTAAGGACATAACATTTACATGTGTTAATGAAAAGCTTGCTCTGCATTGCTTATTTTTGTTTAATATAGTATATATTACAATAAACGTTAGAAAATAATTTATAATAACTAAAATAATAAACTTCCTTAATATTTTCAGTTAATTCATAAAAAAAACTTAAGGGACTTTTAATATGCAGATAAACAAGTTGTTTTCCTTTTGGTCAATTAAAAATCAAGAAGTGTTTTTCGAAAAGATAGACAAAATAATATAATATGTAACTTATAAGAATGAGAAATACACATTGCAAAAACATTATACATACATGCTACATAACATAAAACAATAATAATCTTACTAAGAAAATAACAATAATTATCATCAACGCTTAAATTTATTCAATTTTCTTTTGTTCGCCCTTTTTTCTTTCCTTGTTTCTTTAATATCCTGATTTTTCCTTTTACACCACCAAGGAATACCAATTTTACACACAGACCGGATTGTAAGATGTGAAATGAGCTTTTGATGACTGATGCATGTTAGCCATTCAAAATTACAATTTGTTTTTAAATAATTTTCAGCATTCAAAAGCACATTTCTCTTTGCTGCATTTTTTTTTAAAAACAACTCCAATGTAGTTATGCTACTTCCAACTACAGCAGTAAATGTTTGGCTGGGATATATAAGGGAATTTTTTGAATCTGTCCATTCCTTATTACTTATATATACATTGTGTAGTTCCAGATCATTTGAAGTTATGTCAACCTTACATACTTCACAATCTATTTGTTTAAAAATACTTTTTATTATAAAGCCAGCAACATAGGCAACTGAAAACACACCTGCATTGCCAGCAGATACATCAGAAAAAATTCTGTCAGAGATTTCCTCAATAATTATTGCTTCAGTTTGGTCATTTTCTATAACCGCCTTAACAACTGCTAAATCGGATTCATTTTAGTCTCTTTTTCAACATTTAAAAAAACCTTTAAATTTGATAAAAGAATGCTATCATCTTCTTCGCAATTTGCTGCGGTTGCTTGATTTGTTAACCCATTTAAGATTTGGGTCTTTAAGCTGCCAATAAATTGTTTACAATTTGGATGGTCATTGCAACCACAACCATACCTAATGGAACCAAATAGGTTCTCTAAAGGATCCTGGTTTAAGGATCTTGGCCGCAAGGATGAAGCACCCATATTCTTCATATAGGCCCATACTCCTCTGATGGCATTCAGAGAAGTAAGCCATCCTCTTTGTGACGGTGGTCTAGATTTTTTTATTCTCCCTCTTTTGTCCAATCTTTTAAATGTCCAATTATTTATTTTATTAAATGCCTCTTGCCAATATTGTAGATGTTTGGACTCTTCACTTATAGCACAGCGAAGGTCTTTTCCTTCAGGAGCTCTATTTGTTCTGCCATTAAAGCTATCAAAAAGAGTATCTACTTCTTTAACAAAGGTGGCAGTCGCAATTACTCTGCCCTCCAAAATTCCTAAAAAATAAAGAAACAATTGTTATTTTACTTGCTATAGGAATAATATACTAAATATTACCTGAACTGACAAGCGAATAAAGAAATGCTGCAACAGTGTGGCTAAATATTTGGGCTGCCACACAGACTTTCATTGCATAGCGCATCACTGGTTTAATATGGGTGGGCTTGATTTTATGCAGAGTTCTGAATATTATTGAGTTGTTAACATCAATTTCATATGCATTTTTAATATCACTAAACCTTGCTTCCATTACTGAAGCAGGTTCATTTCCAATTTTTACAGGCAACAACATATTATGTTGCCGAAATAAGGAATATGTACATTTTAATAAATGTGGTAAAGTGTGTGTACGATCCACATGGCATAAATTTGTCTGCCTTCATAAAAGAAAAATGGAGTTGCTATTGTAACTCCAAGATCTTTTAAACATTTGACATTGCTGACACCCATATCACAGATTGTGACCACAACATCCAGTCCAGCATACACTTTTGATGCATTTAATACATCAAAAATGCATTTTTGCAAATCAGAAGACTTGCACCCATTGTTGCTAAAGAAAAATGCAACAGGCTGTTTCCAATTCTGTGTTAAGCCTACAAGCATAAACACCAACGCTTTATTGCCAGGTTTTGCTTCAACAGAGCTTGTGGAAATATCACCAAAATCCTCGAATCCTACAATCCTATCTGTACCTTTGTCATATTGTACATTCTCTTGGATGTCTATTTCATCGAATAATAAACAACAACATCTGTCAATTCCAATAGGCAGTTTGTCTTTCAGTTGCCTAAAGATATGAGGATTGATACCTGCTTCAAATGTTACTTTGCCAAGCATGTTTAAAAGTGTTCTTTTATGGGGTAGGTATACAAATTTTCTTAGCAAACTGTAGCATCTTGGGCTTCTTTTAAATACACAAAGTGCTAAAATCTTGTCTTCCAAATTCCATCTTCTCCCTTTAGCACCTTTAACCTTGGAATTACGGATTTGGGACACCATGAAGTTTGCTGTCACTGATGACATATCTTTAAATATATTCTTAACAAGGCTACTTTCTGTAAGGTTTGAAAGTGCTTTCACGCAATGTAGCCTTTTCCTGCATAACTTTTTTAATTTTCTCAAGTGATCTTCTTTGCTGTGAATGATTTTCACTAATTTAGCCTTCCTGGGAGTAGAATCTCCTTTTGAAAAATTTTCTGTTTTGGAATAGTTTGCGGCCTGCAGGATTATTTACCTTGGTTAGCCTAGCATCTTTGCAGGTTTCATCTACATTGTCTGAAAAAAAAAAATATAAAACATTGTCTCTGAACAATAAATCAACCATTATTATCAAATATTTTTCAGATTTTTAAATATAACTCAAATGTGAGAATCAAAAGTAAATTGGGTAAGAATTACCATTATAAAGCCTATTATATATAAGTAGCCTAGTATAAGTCAAAAGCAAGTCAGAATACTGATCTGTGAAAAATCACTTATTAAAGTAGTAAAATCATAGCACCCAAACCATGTTAATATATTACCAACATTAAGCTTTATTAATTCTTAGGCAAAACTCTAATATTTCTTTGTCACATTTTTTTAAAATTTAATTACTTTCAACTGTACAACCTTCTACATCACACTGCAAAACTGTGTTATATAAAAATTATCTACATGAATTCTTTAATATAGCTACCTGTACATGTCTGTTCTATCACCAAAACATGCTCTACATCAGGAGGTCTTACATGAGACTGAGAAGATGATGGCATATTTTCATAGCTAATTGGAATTGCATCCCTACGAAGCCTGTAGCTAATCAAATCCAAATATGATTTTCTCTCAAAGTGCTTACTACAGATTCTCTGATTTCTGAGGGTCTCTCCTGTAAACCTCATGCCCAATTTCTCTTGCCAAATCCTGGATCTAAAAACAATTATTATAGTATTGTTAGGTTACAAGAATTAAAAGGTATGTACACTGTGTCCCAATTTGGTTGTATTTGCAGGTTATCTCTGTTATTTTTAAAGATAGAGATGTGCGGTTTTCGCGAACCTGTGTCACTTTTTTGTAAAACTTTTATTGCCGCAAACAGAATTGAGATACCTTTTTTTGTTTCTGAGATACAGGGTGAAATTGAAAATTTTCACTTTTTGACGACTTGCTCTATCTCACGAACCATATAAGTTATAAAAAAAGTAAAAACTGCTATGGATAGATAATTTTAAATAAAATTTAGTGGCATAGTCAAATTTTTTTTTAAAGGCATTATTTAAGAGATATGACCCAAACTTGCATTTTTTTAAATGGAACACCCTGTATTTTTTCATACCAATAAATTGCGCTATTTTTTCCGATTAAAATGATATATAACACTTGGTATCTTAAGTCATGATAAATGGCCAAAATATGCAAAAAAAAACAAATCATAGCGAAAGAAACATTAGTTGGCCATGAAACAGAAAAAATTGAAGTTGGCTGTTTAAAGATGTCAATCATACCGTGATAGAAGTTTTTATAACCAAATAAAAACCTTTTAATTATATAATATTTAAAAGTCTTAGATACAAAAACTCTTGTTTTAAGCAATTTTATTTAAAAAAATATTGTAACAACTGAATAAATTTAACAAAGAACCTTAACAAGCTATTTTTTATTTATTAATTCTAGTCCTATAAAAAAATTTGTAAAAACTAATTAAATTGCTCGAAATGGTTGCCATTTTCCTGAACGCATAATTGGCATAGAGTTGTTATTCTCCGCAAGGCATTTAAAATAATAAGCGGCCTTGCTTGCAAGGCTTCAAAGGCTTGAACTGTAGCATCCTGAAGTTCTTGCAAATTATGCACCACATTTAAATAAATTTTGTTTTTTAAGAAAGACCAGACAAAAAAGTCCAAAACAGAAAGATCCGGTGATCTAAATGGCCACCTATTTGGAGCGTGGGTACCAATCCATCGATCTTCGAATGTCTCGATTATAAGTGGCCTTACTATTTGAGAATTATGAGCTGGCGCCCCATCTTGCTGAAAATATATGCTATTTAAAAATGCCAACGGTATCTCATCTAGAAGTTCTGGTAAAATCCGCTGCAATATTTCCAGATATCTGGCTGCTGTTAAAGTGTGTTCATAAAAAACATACTTTATTTTAGTGCCCAAAATAAAGCATGATACACTAAATCCAAATCTGCCCTGTTGTTGGCGTTCCCGTAATAAGTATGGATTCTGAGTGTACCAATGCCTGTTATTATGACGGTTAAAAATTCCAGTGCAACTTATATATGCTTCATCGGACCATATAACTTTTCTGGCAAAATTTGGAACAATTCGAGTTTGCTCTAAAAACCAATTGCAAAAAACTATTCGCCTTTGCGCATCCCCGGGATGTAATTGTTGAACTATGTTAACTTTGTATGGTTTATATTTATATTTTTTTAATATTCGCTGTGTTTGACTCTTTGACACTCCTACATTAGTTTCAATATTTCGACAGGAATTTGAATGATTTGCCTCAACACTTGCTAAAACCGCAATTTCATTATTTTCCTGATTTTGCCTATGGTAATTTTTATTTCTTGGCTTTGTAAATGATCCATTATTAATCAAACCATTTTTATTCTCCGAAAAATAGACTTGTTTGGTTGACGCCTTTAAGGATATCTTAGAAAAATTGTTTTAAGTATAATAGCAAATATTAGGTAACGACACTAACACATACCTGTTTAAATACAAATCGGATGTGGACCTGTCACTATTTTCTTGGCACTCAATAAAACAAGCTATCATGTCATATTTGTGACTGTTTTCAAAATTATTAGTCATTCTTAAAAATTACGCTCTATCCTTTAAGAAAAATACTAAAATATTTACTTAAAAACTTTCGTTCGAAATAAATAAATTCTAAACAATTATTGACAGCTTCATACTGACATCTTTAAACAGCCAACTTCAATTTTTTCTGTTTCATGGCCAACTAATGTTTTTTTCGCTATGATTTGTTTTTTTTGCATGTTTTGGCCATTTATCATGACTTAAGATACCAGGTGTTATATATCATTTTAATCGGAAAAAATAGCGCAATTTATTGGTATGAAAAAATACAGGGTGTTCCATTTAAAAAAATGCAAGTTTGGGTCATATCTCTTAAATAATGCCTTTAATAAAATTTTTGACTACGCCTCTGAATTTTATTTAAAATTATCTATCCATAGCAGTTTTTACTTTTTTTTTATAACTTATATGGTTCGTGAGATAGAGCAAGTCGTCAAAAAGTGAAAATTTTCAATTTCACCCTGTATCTCAGAAACAAAAAAAGGTATCTCAATTCTGTTTGCGGCAATAAAAATTTTACAAAAAAGTGACACAGGTTCGCGAAAACCGCACATCTCTATCTTTAAAAATAACAGAGATAACCTGCAAATACAACCAAATTGGGACACAGTGTACAGTTGACCGCCAGCCTTCATACTTATGTCATCAATGACACCAAGCGTCAGCTTATGAAATTTGCTGGTGGCATCATTGTGATGTAAGTATGAAGGCTGGAAGAATCAACTATACATAATATGTAAATAAAATGAACTAAATAATAAAAATATCACTTATTTAGAAGAAAAAGCAAGAGAAAAGTAAGAATTATTTTTAAAAAATTTAATAACATTAAGTAGGTAATATCTCTTTTAAATAAAGAGTTAAATATGATGGATTTTAATACCCTCTACTGAACCTAATTTTAGTTTTATTTCAGCTTTTTTGCTTCTTCTAATTATATTTTTATTGTTCTATTGTTGTCAAAAAAAAAACAAATAATTAAATGAAAATTACACTTTCAAGTTGCTATTTTTTATTATTACAAAAATTAATGTGCTTTATTAAATCCATAAATTCATATTATTGCTTAATATTTATAATATTGAAGGACACAGGAATAAAACCAAGAATGTCAATTTTTTTTTTAAATTAGTTACTTCTATTACCTACTTTTATGTTTCTTTTTATGATAACCTTACAGGTATAAGAGGGGGAATATAAGTATCCCTAATATATGTATTGAAAAAAAAATTATTTGAAAATGAATAAATGTTTGTTGTTTATTTCATTAACAATGTGTTCTTTAAAAAAAACAGTACCTATACTTAATTGGGTTTTATTATTTTAAACCCACTGGGTTTTGTCCACTACCAACCCTAATTTAGGACTGGTACTGGTAACCCCCACTGAGCAACTTAAGAAAAATTATTGAAATTTAAGGGAATTAAGTAATATTAAAAGAATCTTACCTATCCAGGTTGGCAGGAAAATAGTGCATTTTTGAGACTTCTTCCTCCCTTGAACCACATACAAGACAAGTTAACCCCATGTTTACAAGGATTATACCTAAAAATAGCACAATAAGAATACAACACTCTCACTTAATTTTAAGGGGTTACCTTTAATTGTTTATTATTAACCACAAAATGCTTAACTACTACAAACCAAAAAAACAAGTCTCTTAACACAATAAACTCACAAAAAAATAACGAAAATTCACAAAGAACTCACTTCAAAACACATAAACATAGAAAGACGCCATTTATTTTGATGTCCTTGGCAGTTGGCGGCGGTGTGCGGCATTGTCAGATCAAAAATTCATTACCACTCCTTCGCTTTTAATTGTACACAAAAGAAGAAGAAAGAAAATACTAAGTATTTGGTAATTATTTGAAAGTGCACACCTCTTGGCAACATTCATTTAATAATTAAACGTCGCTTGTGGCTCCATCTTCGTTTCTCTTCTGTAAAGCTAAAAAAGGACGTCAGTATAGGAAAATGCATGTGTTAAAGTTGGGAATCGGATAGTCTGTTTAACGACGGCCAATCGCTGATGCGAAATCGGGCGCGGACGAATACGATTGAATGTGGAATAGGTTCTTACTTCTTTCGGTTAATTTTGACGCGTATGGGTTTGTCTCAATGTGAACGCGCCTTTCTCATTTTTTACATTTTGACATTTCACAGTTTATTTTTAAGTTGTCATCAAGTCGTGAATGTGATTTTTTATTCACAGTGAATGATTCACAGGTAGTGAAATTTTGCTCAACCCTATTTTTTATTTTTTATGAACCTACTACTTGTGCAGAGAGACACTCGATCGCGCTCGCTAGATTTTGTCGCGAACGAACTTTTACTTCTGTAATTTTTATTATTTTCTCGCCTTTACAGTGTCGGGTCTTAAATTTTGTAATTGATTTTAACCTCATGCAGTCCGCTTTAATATTTATTTGTTGTAATAAATCAATTAATCCAAGTTAAACCCGGTTTGTTTTGCTTTACTTCGTCGTAAAAACCTGAAACTTAAACGTATACTTACCTGAAGTTAAATTCACGATATCGATAAGATATTTTTACCGAGTCGATCGTGAGAAAGTGGTCCGCCTCAACATCGTCTATGGTAAAATTTGGATTTGTGTACATTACACTTTGTCAAGTGTTTTCGATGCGTCCAGGCTATTCACTAGTCTATCAGCATTTCTCTGCCGGTTGCCGTCGAAGAAAGCGATTACTTTCTGTTCCGCAAGATAATATGCATGGCTGACTAGTGTGCGTAGTGGTATCAAATGAACAGAGTTCATCATTGCTTCTAGAAAATGCATTTTCGGTCCAATTACCTGATTGATATACTCTTTAAAATTTCGTACCAACACAAATGAATTTTCTCAAACCAATTTATGAAGTATTATCGGCAAGTAATGTGCTGATCGCCTTGGTTGTGTCTACGTAGCGCATAAAACTGATCGAAGAATCGATTGCGATTTAGTTGCTCCTTCATCCAGAACTCCTGTACTACTTCTAGCCTTATATCAATCTGTTCTTAAAGGTTTTGATATAGGTCGAACAATTCTGTAAAGAATCTCTCCATCGGTTGTCGTTGCGACTGGACAGTCACGAATCCGTTCGCAACTGGAAAACATATAACAAAACATATAACAATAATAGTTTGTACACCTTACTGCTGAACTTATGTATCACAGTCGCATAAGATTGCATATATTTAATTGATCTTTTGTAAATACGATCAAGGTCACGTCTAAATAAATACCCGTGTTTCTTCAGGAAATAATATCTATTTGCACACATTTTCTTGCCAATTGCCGTCTGTGCCTTCTCTATATTTAATAATATGCCAGTGTCCGTCGGGCTGTTGAAAGTTACTCCAATGTGCATTTGGACGAGCAAAATGTATGTGTGTTGGAAGCAATGAGACCTTGTACTTGTGTGCATATGTCATCGAATTCCTGGTCCTTTAGTCCATGTTTGCAATAATAGAAAAATATATATTCTACGAATGTGTGTCTGTTTCGTAGATTACATAGCCGTCGTTCAAACAATGGAATGAACTGCTCATAGTTCTCTCGAAACACGGCATTTGTTATTCCAGAGTGTGGTTGTCTGCCGTGAACATAATGCTTCGAAGACTGACTTTTCTTCGGTAGCTCGTTCAAGGCAGCCTTTGCTTCTTCTACCAAACTTTTACCATAGTGAATGCTTCTTAATTCATCCGTTTCGCGAGAATTTGTTGCTCTTCTTACCAGAAAGACTGCGTAGATTGTTTCTGATCCATAGTTGGCGAATCTCACTTCGTACAACATTTTGTTCTTTGTGCCTATTTTCATCGCATTCAGTTTGCATAGTAGCGAGGGCAGAGCTTTTTGATTTTCAAAATGTTGGTACCTTTGACCTTCCAATATATTGAGAGATGACGTAAGTTCAGTCCTCTCAAAGAAGAGGCCGCTACGAAATAGCTATCAATATCGAAGCGGCCTTTTAAATAAACGTCCGGACAAGGACCGAACTTAATGGTATCTCGTTCGCTTCTTCCCGGTGGAATGATGGTGGTCAAACGGAGTCTTCAATTTCCATCATCACTATTAGCCGTCGATGTATTCTTCCTTTTAGCCGCGGTTTTCTATAAGGCAATAAAAAACAATAATTATTCACGGTGTTCTGAGGATCCATCTACTATTAACACCGAAATAGTATAGAATATTTATTTTATGAATTTAAAAGATTATTAAGAAAGCTGGGGGTATTTGCTTTCACCAGAATTTTATTTTGCAATTTATTTAACAATGTGTTCGAAATCATAAGTATAATCATTTGACAGATTTTTATAATTTCAATAGCAATTTAAAAAATCCTATGTATAGGCATAATAGTGGTCAACAATTTGTTTTAATAAAAATACATATAACAATACAAAAGTTCATGGAATCAATAAAAATAATAGTGATAATAGTGATTCATTCTATTTTTATTTTAATTATGATTTATTTTCGTAGGTTTCCTACTTGTATCAGCAACAGCAGTTATCCGGCAGCTGGTATATTGGGTGGGTGGATGCAATGTCGGGGACCTCTTGGACGATGACGCTACAGGTCAATAAGGTCAGTCAGCTTAGTCAAGTAGTGTTTTAGTAATACACACAATTTTATTATTATACCTATTACCAGAAATTTTCCTATGTTCTTAAATTAAATTTAGGTCAATTAGAGTCGACGCATTGTAAAAAGGCTAATGGAAAATACTGAATGGGTTAATCCAGTTGTTAGTTATTGTCAGGAAAATTTGGGGTGTTTTGAGAATATGTGTAGACCCATAACACCTAAATTATTAAATAACTAGACAAATTTTTCAGTTATCTGTGGATTGGTCTGTAGTTTGTTCCAACAATGTTTTTGGAAAAATTATTCTTAATGATGAATAAATCATAAACCTCTACTAGGAATTATTGAAAAACCTCTTTACTTTTGTCCGCCCAGATTGAGATTGTAAAGAAGAATAATGCAATTAAAAAATTAATTAATTTAACCTTACATTTTTAATTTATTTAAAAATTATTTTAGCTTTTGAGCTTTTGGCATTAAATTTTATTGATAATATGGATTTTGAAGTTGATGCTAAGATTTATACAGCGTATTGGATCGCGTATGGGAAATCTTATTTCTAAAGGGTAATAATCTGTATCAAAAGATATTTATTTAGAAGTGAAATTTTAGAAAAATTACATTATTCTCGTTTCTCTATCAACAATTTTTGATTGTTTCTCTAAATTTGTTGAGGTTGTAGAATTAAATAATGACTTCTTAAAATATAATTGTTATAAGTTAAAATAGTTATTTTCTTCCAACTGAGAATTTTCCCTTGAAATTTTATTCCTAGGGTACATTAGTGACTGTTTCACAAATTTAAAATTTAGGATGTTTAAAAGCTTTAACAAGAGCTGAGAGTTTTAACAGGTTTTCTATTTTTTTTACCGTTTTCTCAGTCTCAGTGGAAGTGTGGATCTTAGTCCAGATAACAATGATTTACATTCCCAGACCCGTCAACAGCCATTAATTAAAATAGGAAATGGTCTTTCAAGGCACATGAATTCATCTCTTATGTGTATAAGTTGAAATAATTTCAATTAATAAAACAAAAAAATAAAAAATTGTGACGTTTGAATTGATAAAGAAAATGTAGAAGTAGATTCTAGTTTTAATTAAATGATAATTTTTTTTTTAATTTAGTTTTAATCATATAAGAATTTAAAACGATCAAAAATAAAGCAGATAAAATGCACAAGAAAATACAAAAAAGGGTGTTTTTCAATGGCTTCCGTGAATCTAATTTAAAGTATTTTGTAACTTATTGGGAAAATGTTAGAATAGTATTTGTTACATAAAATGCAAAGAGTATAATAATAAATCAGTTTATTTTATTATTTTCTGATATTAGAATTACCACTTGTAAAATTTATTTACCACAAGTAATTCAGATAATAGCGATCATCATGTTCTCCCCACCCGTTCCGGCCCGTCTTGGGCCCCTTATGTTGCCCCCTTTTATTGCCCCCGTTCTTCCTTTGATGCTCAGATTTTTTATCCTCTTTCGAATTGTTTTTCTCCCCGTTGGTTATTCCTTTGAAAACGCGCATTCAACGTTTTTACTCGTAATTCTGGACGTTTTCTATTGTCTTTCTCGTTTGTTTAATTGCTGTTTTCAGTAGATTTAGAGGGAGCATCTAATGGTGGGACTATGTTTATGCCACCCTGATGGTTCTGGTGGTTCAGTTTATTGCTGTGGACCGGTTGGGTTGGATTCCCCATCGAGGAACCGCTAAACCTCGTCGCTTGGTGGAGGGGCACAGGCAGCCATCCGATCTCGATTAAAAATGCTGACCGAGGTAGGATGTCTGCTTGCTAAGGACGACTCAGGCGTTTTTAAGCATCTCCAAATAAAGAACCTACCCCAAATTATCCGTACCTATTACATTAATTTCCTTTTTCCTCGTCTCCCTGGGAGCGGCGCGCCTTATCCCCTCCGACGCTATTAGGTTTGCGAGGGCTAGGAGATTCCTCTTTTTGTCCCATCCTACCAAAGAAAAAAATATATAATGGATTGATATTATACTGGACTCTGCATTAGATCTGGAGGGTGGCAGTAGCCTTAAAATGTACAAAACTTAAAAATGGCTATACCCCAGGCGAGTTCCGGCTCATCCGGCGAATCTAGCACCGATGCTATTGCGGGCCGCCCTATGGATTCTGGGATCTATCCATTAAATATCGAAAGGAGAGACTCATCCGTAGTTATGGACTTGCGTGGAGTGAGGACCTAGAAACATCTATAGCAATTCCGGAACCGAAAAGATTCAAAGTAAACAGAAGCAACTCTGTAGGTTTCTGCGATCTAGGAATAAAGAGAAAACGGTCTTACCGGACGGAGACCTTCTATAACAAGAAAGAATGCTGCGAAGCTTTTGTCCTAAAAGAAACCATTCAGCAGATAACAAAAATAGGGAAAGCAATGACAAAACATATTGAACAGAATACTAAACGGGAACTAAAAGATCTATGTCTTAACTTAAAGAAACAAATTGTCAAACACAAAATTTTTTAACAGAAGTGCTATCCAGAACTGAATTGCAGATCATGAATTCGAAAAAGAGGAGAAATTGCTATTAGACGCAGACCCGCAAACACCCGAATATGAGACTAATATATTAAGCTCTGTTACAAACTACTCTGACTTTGAAGTACTTGCCGCCAGTCTTTGTCGCCAATTGTTTAAAAACACAGATTTAAAAAGAGCAAATCCATTGGACGCAAACGATGATGCGGTCAAGCTAGTATTGGTAACACACGAGGAGCAAAAAATGGAAAACGGCATACAGAGACCTTTGCTGCCCGCTTTTCCGAGCTAATAGAGACTGCCGATAATATAACTGTTTTGGAGCAAGCAAACAGAATAAAATCGAAAGAAGAAAAGAAAAGAAAAATTGTTAGAGTAAATTGGGATGGTAGTGAAAAAGATCTGTTCGACAGACTTCAAGAACTTCAGAAGGAACTGTGCGAAGACAAAAAAGCCGCTATACACGAAGTGAATCAGATTCAAAATAAAAGAATAAAAGATTTAGAAAAACGATAGAATCTATTTTTCATTTCACTCACGGCGGTGAGTCTAATGGTAACTGAAAGTACTGGTAATGTAAAAGAAACAAACTTCAACGGCGCAAGATCGACATATGATCTTGTAGTAGAAGGAAGTGATCTTGTAGTAGAAAAACATCTACTCAATAAGATTAAAGAAACAATTATGACAGAAAATAATATTGCCAAAAAACGTACGGATCGTCAAGGAATGGACACATTATTTGTCAGAGGAATGGATTTACTCACAGAAAAAGATGAACTGGAACTTGCAATAAAGGAGATAATAAGGCCTTTTAGTGTTATCAAATTAGTGATCTTAGAACAGCAAATGACAGTACAAGGAGTGCTACAGTGATATTACCCAAAAAAGAATCAGAGGAACTACTGTCAACAGTCGTGTGAGGCTGGTTAGCTGTATTCTGCACCTATAATAGATCAACTAGGGTTCCAAGTATAGAAAATATTAGGCTTTTGACCATAATGTAGAAAACTGCCATGGTGAATATAGAAGTAAAGCGTGCTAAAATGTGGTGAAAATGGGCATCTTGCTAAAGACTGCACAAATAATGACAGCTGCCCGATATGTAATGACGTTAGTCATAAAACAGGTTCCGGAAAATATTAAAGTTTTAAACAATCACTCATCAAAATGAAACAAAAAGGTATTCTTAAAGAAAACACCATGGTAACTAACCGTCTGTGATAAAACTCTGGCAAAAGTCCTATATTTATTATTTTTTTATTGATACTTGGTAGACGAACCTAGGCATCAGTGGCGGATTTGCCGGTGAGGCAAGGGAGGCGACGCCTCACCTTGCATAAATATTTAAAAAAATACGATATTATATAGTAGCATTCCTTTAAAAAATGAAAATCAATTAATATTTAAAACCTTTTAAAATTAATTTCGGTAAAATAGTAGTATATAAATCCGGTAAAACCTATTGGTCAGCGGTACCTTCCCGTCGCCTCAACATTTAACTTTGATGAATTAATGAACGTGCTCTTTGAGCTATACCCGCCCGCGCAATCATAAAATATCGCCACCGAATGGTCCGATTGAGGCGATCTTCGCTGTCGCCGCATGAAAAACCGAAAGATACCCGGTACGGAACGATTTCAAAGTTAGAAAAGCCCGCTGGCAGTCAAGTGGCGGGCGGAGAACAGCACGTTATTAGCAGCCTAGAAAATAGAAAAATAAGGAAAAAATAAATGAATTATTTGTTTTTGTACTGTTTGTAGTGTTAAGTGTTTGTGATTTAGACTTTACAAAACATTTGTAATTAATTATCAAAAATTATGGCTGTGTTTGGCCCGGAATATGACCCATTACTTTGTTTGCTGGAAATTCCGTTTTCCAGAAAAACGGAAAATGAAAAAAGAGAGATTCTTACTATTGGTAGACCTCAGCCATCTTTATGCAATTTAAAAGAAGATAAAAGATCAGGTAAAGAAAGGGCGATGATAATAATTTGGAGGGGAGTAGTTTAAATTTCATGTATGGCAATATATTTTTTTTATATTTCATCTTTGAAATATTAGTATGTAGTAAACTTGTACTAATAATGTAATATAAAAAATCATCATAATATATAATATTTATGTTATTATTATTTTTTATTTAATAGTACTAATTATTTTTAAGAATAAAATAATATATTGTTATAAAATCTAATCTATTTTAATATTTATACATATACAATTTTATTCTTGTTTCCTGCCATACATGAAGTTCCAAACCACATATAAGGTACTGTTGGGTAATAAGGCCGGGTTAAGAAAAATATTTTTGTTATAACCAAATAAAAAATATTTTTATTACAAAGTAAGATACAAAAGATAAATCAACATGTATTCTTTTAAAAAACATAACTAAAAAATGAAAACAAGAATTTTTAAACATTCATAATGCAAAAAAATAAAAACAACTCTTTTGGCCTTATTACCAGCATAGGCAGGTAATATGGCCACGGAGTAAACTTTGTAGCAGGTAATAAGGCCGATTTTTAAAATTTCCTCAGGGCATGCATTCAGGGCAAATAAATGCTTCTTTATCTTCAACTGTTAGTCCAACACATTCTTCGTGAACCCAAGTACCACAAGATGAACATGCTCTCATATCGGCTACAAAGTCAAGCAGGCAAACAGAACACATCCATACAGCTGAAAGGCTCGTAGTTAGCGTATTGGCGGACTTCCTCTTCACAACAGAACCCTTTTTTGAGATATTGGTAACCTTTTTACCAGAACTACGATCCTTAAATATGTGCCTTTTGACCTCTTGAGCACGATAATTCAAAGCCTTTCTTCGATTGGAGGTTTTTATTGGTGCCATATCAGGTGTAACTAAAACTTCAGAGAAAGAGTTTTGATGTGAAGTTTCTCCTTTTTCAGCTAAATCTTCTGACTGAGTTGATTGAGACTGAGACTGATCTGCAGGGCTGGTACTGGAATGTACTGTTGAATTATCCTTAGTTGTCTTAAATAATGTTGCTAATGGAATATCATCTTCCGAATCCCAAAGTTCTTCCCTTACTATGGCACTTTCCTCACTATTTTCAGCTGCAATATTTTGACCACGATGAGTTGGAAGACTTGGGGCGAATGCATGTTCAGGAATGGCGTTTCTACTGAACGGGTAGATACCAGTTGATCTAAAACCATTGCAGATGTTATTAATAGTCATGCACTTTCCCCAGACTGGCGTGAATACATCAGAAAATCTCTCTTTACTCAACCTTCTATCAGGATGTTGACTCCAATATTCAAGAAGCTGTTGATCCCAGTGGGATTCAAGGGACCGGAAAACGGATTTGTCCATTGGCTGGAGCTCGTGAGTCGTATTACTGGGTAGGCATAAAAGCTCAATTCCTAAAGTTTCTGCCTTTTCAGCAATGGACTCATCTAGGTGACTTGACGCTCCATCAAAAATTAAAATTGTTGGAGGGGAAGACATAAATTGTAAGAAGTGCTCCAGCCATTTGATAAATATCTCAGTCGTCATGCTGCCCTTTGCGGTCATGTGTACAGCTGAGCCTGCTGGTAAACCATCAGAATAGCAAGGTTTTCCACGTTGCCCTTTGAATAAAATCATAGGTGGTATGACATGACACAGGGCATTTGCACAAGCGACTACTGTGACGTTTTCCGCATGTTCAGGCGCCACTAAGTGCACTCTTTTGGCACCTTTCTGGGCTGGTACTAGCTGCTGGTGATGAAGGGTTAATCTGCAACCCTTCTCATCCATGTTGTAAATTTTTTCGGGGCTATGTTTTAATCCGGTTCTACACAGCAGAGCATCCAATTTATCAAAATAATCATTTACAATGAAATGATTCAATTTCTGAGCTCGGGCAGGATTTAATTGCTGTGCTTTGCGTTGAGCTATTTGTGGATGACGTCTTAGAAAGGCACGGTACCATTCTTTACCCGCCAATTTTTTTTCCCGGTTAAATTTATGTTTAACGCTCATTTTCTCACAATAATTGAAAACACTTCGGCGTAAAACTTTCGAAGCTAACGGAAAGCCTCTGCTAGAAAATCTCAATATTTTCCTTTCTAAGTCCGTTTCCTGTTCCATATTTAATACTGGTTTTGCTCCCAATGACCTGTTTGAGGAACCGGATTTAAGGTGATTCCTTAAGGTACGACGCGGAATCCCAGATTGCTGTTCCACCCATTCTTGAGACCGACCACTCCTTAATAGCTGAAGGGCCTCTTCCATCATTTCTTCGGTCCAATTTGCTCGTATTCCTCGATTTTTTTTCCCCATAACTGAAAAATAAAAAAGTATTTTCTACTGCGTATGTAGGAGACAGATAATATGGCCGGAACATTATAGCTACAGCTATAATACTTACCTACGCTAGAAAACTGCTCCGCGCTGTAACTGTTGCTGACACGTTGGTATAAAAAACTATTTTCTAAGACTTCCGCAGGAATCCTACATGGAAAAACAACTTTTAGACCATCTTGTAATAGGCCTTATTACCTGGCTAGAAACTTAAAGGTAACCATTTCGGCAGGCAATAAGGCCGGGAGCTCATTGCATTGAGATAAGGTGGGAAATTTCTTTAAAAAAATATATAAGTAAGTAAAAAATATATAAGTAATGGGATTATTTTTTTAAGACTTTTGCCAGCGTAAACAATTAAGATAAATTTACAAAAACTTACGCATTATTTTGTAGCCGGCTTTATTATCTGCAAACAACTTTAATGGTAAGGCAGGTAATAAGGCCGCGGCCTTGTTACAAGTCTGGCATCCATTTTCTTTTTGAGGTTAGATGTAACAAAAAAAGAGTAAATAAAACGAAACAACTATGTTAAGTTAATCTATATACCAACACAATTTGGAAAATATAATGCAAACAATACTCTAATCAAACTACCAAAAAATGTTACTCACCTTTTGCAGGTATTTTTTACAACACGGGCACGAAAACACTTCCAAATTTTTAAACACGTGCATGTAGGTAAATGGAGGAATGTATACTAGCTCGCAAAGCGCCAACTGTTTTGTGTTAGATCTGTCTACACCTAGATGGTGCCACTAGGACCACAGAATATTAAGGTATCCGTTGGGATAACTTTGGCTTTATTACCTGCCCGGCCTTATTACCCAACAGTACCTTACTCAACCGATTTAAAGTAAACCTACTTATGCCAAATAATATTTTTTTATAATTTTTTTAAATGACTAAATATATAAAATTGGGCTGACTATACCTCTCTTCATTACTCATCCTCTTTTAAATGTTGATCGACCTAAATATTAGAAAATGATGATTATATTATATTTATTTATTTATAATTTTCCTTAAACCATTTTTAAAAAAATCTTAAACATTGTAAAAATATAGGTCGATCAACCACAATAGTACTAATTACGTTTCAGGCTCAAAGTATTTTCGTTCCTTTCAATCATCTTGGTACAATACCCATCTTTGGTTGTGTGGGAGTTTATATGCTCAAAAATTATTTTGTTGGCCATGTGTTCTTCTTTCACATGTAAAGTCTGTCTGGGTCAAAGAAGGATACTATGACCTTAAAAATTTGCAACGGTCAGTAAAAAAGCATGCGGAATTAGGCAATCATTTAACATCATTTATGAATTTAAAAAGACTAGAAAAAAACATATCAACAATAAAAGATTTACTACAGGAAAATGTCTCACATTGTAAAAACATATACAATGAGAAAGTTAGAAAAAACAGAATGTTACTTAGTAACCTAATTGATACCACTATACTCCTAGCAAAACAAGAACTGTCATTTCGTGGTCATCGAGAGGCTGAAGGTTCGGAAAATAGGGGAAACTTTATTGAAGTTTTTAATTCCAAAATAAAATATAATGAAGAACTACAAAATGATATTAAAAAGCTTGGAAAATCATTTTGTTCTAAAACCATTCAAAATGATTTAATTTTTTGCATCAGTGAAGTAATTAAAGAAGAGATTAATCAGCAACTTAAACACACGGAGTTTTTTGCCGTTATTGTAGATGATACCACCGACATTACTGAAAAATCTCAGTGTGCAGTGTCACTAAGATATGTAGAGAAAAAATCTCTGAATATTTATGAACGATTTTTGGGTTTTTATGATGTGAGTGATGACCGAACTTCAGAAGCCTTATACACATTAGTTGCCAGCGTTTTATCTCCATTTAATTACAGAGAAAAGCTCGTGGCACAGTGCTATGATGGAGCAAGTGTCATGGCTGGTCACATTAACGGTTTGCAAATGAAAATTTAAAATGATGCTCCTGAAGCAACTTTTATTCACTGTTCAGCCCATAAACTAAATTTGGTACTTCAAGACGGATGCAAATCTATTAAGGAATGTCGAATATTTTTTTATACTTTATCTGGAATCCCTAATTTCTTTCATCAGTCGGCCAAACCAACAGTGGTTGCAGACAACCTGATTGGTAAACGAATCCCGTCCTTTTGCGAAACCAGATGGGCATCCAGATCCAAGATTGTTTTGCTACTAACAAATGAATACCTCAACTTTATCTCCGTGTTTGAAAATATTATGAATGATCGATCTTCAGGTGTGGTCTCTATTAATAGTGCTAAAGGATTTCTAAAATCTTTTTTAGAATTTGAATTTTTATTTTTTTTAAATGTGTTTAGCGAAATTTTCTTAAAAACAGATTTTCTTTATGACATTTTACAAAAAAAACATTTGATGTTGTCCTATGCAAAAAATATGTTGATACATGTATTACGCAATTAAGCGAATTAAGGACGGATGATATTTTTTATAATTTAAAAACAAAATCACCTAATTTAGTTAATAATGCCAAACAAACCATCAGTTTTTCATATAATCTTAAAGAAAAGTCTGACGAAAATATGAAAGGTCTTTATTTTGAAATTCTTGATACAATAGTTGTACAATTAACAGAAAGATTTAAGAACTTTACAGACATACAATTTTTAGCGCTAATTGAATGCAATAACTTTATAAAATTTAGAAAGATATTTCCTGAAGATTTGTTGGCAAACCTAGTTAAAAATTACAAAATTTTTGAAAAGAAAAGACTTGCGTTAAAAACTGAACTGAAAATAATATTTGGCGATGAACAGTTTTCAAGCTGTAGTCCACAACAAATATTTAATATTCTCACAAACTACCTAAAAGATGTTTTTCCGTATACAACTAAACTTATTATGCTCATATTAACTTTACCTATTGCAAGTGCAAGTGTGGAAAGACATTTTTCTTGCCTTAAGAGAATAAAGACTTACCTTCGTAGTACTATGAATCAAGGCCGGTTATCTGACCTTGCACTCTTGTCAATCGAAAAGTCGCTTATTAATGATATGACTAGTTCCAAAACAGACGAAGAGGACTTTATGAAAAAATTATAAAAACTTTTTTAGTAACTAAAAATCGAGCCCTTGAGTTAGTTTATAAAGTTTAATTTGTTAGCTTATTTTTCTTTTAAAATGTGTTATTTAGGTCTGGTATAGAGGTAAATTTTTTGTTTGTTTTCGCGTGTATTAAATACATTACCATAATAAATAACTGTTATAAACGTTGTATTGTTCGAAACTTTAATTCTTTAAAATGCTTTATTTCAACTTAAATCAAGGTAAGTAGTACAACTTTTTTTTTCCAAAAACTAACAAATTTTTAATGAAAGTTTTGTTGGAAATAAATAATCTAAAAAATCGCGGTTGCTTATAGCCTTATTCTGCAAAAAGGAGTTAAAAATATTTAAATAATTTAAATGTGGGTGTATTAAATTTTTGGTCGTTTTATAATACCTGTTACAGTCCATTGTTTTTAAATTATATAACTTGAAAATATATTATAGTTAATTTTTGGGGTTCGCCTCACCTACCAAAACCCTCCAGATCCGCCACTGCTAAGCATACAATATTTGAGTGTCCACAATGGATCATGGTCTGCAAGCAGATTTTCCTAACTTCTTACAAAAAAAAGGGTTGGGTTGGGCTGGATTCCCCCTCGGGGAGCTGCTGGACCTTGTCGATTGGTGGAGGGGGCTCAGACAGCCGTCTAATTTCGAACGTCATTCCGAGCGAGGTTGGATGTGTGTCTGCTAAGGACAGCTCAGGCGTTCCCGGAAACGCTTCCTACTTACCTTACCTCGATTTTATTACCGATTACCTTTTAAGTTTCCGTCCTTATTCTCCCGCTCCCTGAGAGCGGCGCTTTATCCCCTCTGACGCTATTAGGCTTTCGGGTCTAGGAGGTTCCCAAATTTCTCCATCCCTAAAACCAAACAGTATATATTAAAAAAAAACTCAATACCAATTCAAGGTGTGGGAACCGGACCGAGCAATGCGTGACACGGGGTAAGCCGTGTCGTGACCGGACCACCATGGGTCACTTGTGTGCAAATCTATGGACGCTTTAAAGACCTCCTGACACCGGTATGCTGAAGGCCGGGTCAGTATCACAGCAGCAGTACTCGTTGGAAAATATGGAAGCTAATAAACATCAAAAGAAAGGGGGGAATTGAGTGAGGAAAAGTGGAAAAAGATACAAATATCGGAGCCTGGCACAACTGCTGAATTAGAACGGGATCTAGCATTCGGAAGAAGAAACTCCATATGTAGGACACCTCCTATGAGTGGCAAAGAGAAGGCCGATATCTTTGCAAGGGAGAAGAAATCTGCAGGCAAGTCAGACAATGAAACTGAGGAAAAAGCAAAACAACCAGATGAATCTAGCAAAACAAAAGAAGGGGAAGCAGCCCAGATTGGACTATTTTTTAAAACCTGGAGGCTAAGGAGCAATTCAGCCAAATCGGGAACTAAAAGAAAGAGAATGGAAAGCAGTTAAATAACGGCGCCTAAGGATCCAGAGTGCATTGAGATCCTCGCAATACAGGAGGCGATATCTGAAATAACAAAGATTAGCAAAAACCTAACGATCTACTTAAATGACAAGTATAACACAAAACGAGAAGTGAAAGAGAGTATAACCAGGCTAGAGAGACAGGTCGAAATCCTAAACAGGGGTATAATTAAAAAATTGCTTGAGGGCTCTATATTAAAAGCTGATCATATGGCCATTATAATGGAACGGAAAGATGAGAATGAAACACATAGTAAGAGAGGCCGGATAGAACAACATTTGCTGGAAAACTTTCAGGAACTGGAAAATGAAGAACCTATAATCTGTGAAGGAGGGTCTATTATCAGTCTGGAAGAAACCATAAATATTAGAACCGCCTCTGATTCAAAGCAACCGAGAAGAGCAAAGTTACATCGGTGACTGCTATATGTACTACGAAAAGGGAGAGGGAGACCTAAATAAACTCGCATTTCAACAGCTTTCGGAATGGAAAATAAGCCTAAAGAATGCTAATGCAAAGGCATCAAGCCTAATTGTCGCCGAAACCGTGATGAAAAATGCTGCAAAAAATAGCAGAATGCGTCTTTAATAAAGAAAATATAAGTATAAAAATTATAAGTAATGCGCCAGAAAGACAAGGAAGTCGTAAAAAGAGAAATGACGCTATAATCGTAGCGAAAAAAGAAGGAGCGCCATATGCGGAAATGCTTAAAGCCATTAAATCACAGCTAGGAGATGAAGAAACGTCAAAAGTCAAACAAGTGCTAAAAACTAAAGAGGGAAATCTGCTGATCAAAGCAAATAAAAAGCAATAAAAAAAAGTACAGGCTGTTTTTACTAACTTAAATGTAAGAATCGCATTGGGAGGATCCAGACGAACGGTGGTGATTAGAGGAATGGATGGTATAAGTGATGAAAAGGACGTACAAAGAGCACTGATAGGGAGCGAATGTATAAAATCCCTAGAAAAAGTTTCAATCACAGTGCGCATGACGCAGGAAGGGCGACAGACAGCTACAGTCACACTAGAAGAGCGTTACTCAAAGTGTGTTCCGCAAAGCCCCGGTAGGGCTCCGCAAGCAGTCATAATAAATGAATGCATATATTAAAGTGGACCTGTATCTATCTTTTTTGTATGATTATTAATAAACAATTCACATATAACTGCTTTTGCTTTTAGTTTAGAGTTTAGGGTTCCGTTAAAAATTTAGTTTTTTAAAAGGGTTCCGTCACGAAAAAAGTTTGAGTAACACTGCACTAGAAGACTCAGACGCGAGACTGCTGATTAAAAGGGGTAAAATTAAAATTGGACTATGCGAATGTAGCATCATAGAAAGAGTGGACGTGCTAAGATGCTATAAATGCTGGGAATATAAACATAATGCTTCAAGCTGTAAGTCAGCAGGAAAAGATATATCAAAATGCTGCTTTAAATGTGGCGAACAAGGCCACATTAAAACGGAATGTAAAAATTACATTATAAGATGCCCAATATGCAAAGAAAGCGGTCACGAGGCTGGCGCTGGAGCTTGCAAAAAATTTAGGGAAGCTATAATGACTGAAAAACAAAGAAGAAAAGATAGCTACTAAGTCAGCGAAATTTGTAAAAAAAAAGAAAGGGAAAAGAAAAAAAATATATAAATAAATAAAATGTGTCTTCATTTGTTACAAATTAATTTAAACCGATGCCGACTGGCACACGATATGTTCTGCAAAACAATAGAGGAAAAAAAATAATAAATAATAAAGACTGATATAAATTAAGTAATAAAGAAATGATAAGCTTAAACGATCCAGCATCCATAAAAAATTTATGGATTCTGTTAAAAAACGTTTTATATATGGCGAGAAAGATCTAGACCCGAAAAAATGTAGCTCCATACTACTGGAAATGTGCAACAAGCATTTTAAGCATAAGCGTACCGAAGTAGGGAATAGGAAACCAGTGTACTGGTGGAATGAGACCATAGCAGGAAGCAAGAACACGCGGTTACATAGAAAAAACGGCTCAAACGAAAAAGCATTGAAAAAATTCAGAAATGCTAAGAAATTAGTCAAGGAAGAAATTAAAAAAAGCAAACGCGAAAAGTAGAAAGAGCTATGCTCTGTCTTAAATGAAGACATATGGGGTAAGGGATATAAAATAACAACCAAAAAGCTGTTTGGAACCTCTAGGTCCTGTCAGTGATGGGCCTTTCCGTGATGCCAAGGAAAGAGAGAATCAGTTGTTGGGTATCATGCTTCAAAGAACCATAATGTGTTATATAGTCGCGTTGTGTGTCAATATAATGTGTTAAAAGTCAAATATCTGTCAAAATTTAATAATTGTATTCTTAATAAACTCCAAATACCAAATTTTAACCCAATCGGATCAATGGCAAAAGAGTTACGGTGTCACGTGACCTGACCTCAAATATCAAATATTTGTCAAAATGTATTATTTGCATCCTAAATAAACTCCAAATACGAAGTTTCATCCCAACCGGATCAATAGCAAAAAAGCTACGGTGTCGATTTAATGAAAATCGATTTAGAGATTTATTATCTATTATAGAAAAAAGTTTTATCCAAGTCCTTTGGGAATTTTGGAATTTAGAGCCCTTTAATTTCTTTAACATTTGAATTTTTAATTAATTTTCACAGAATGTTAATATCTGGACAAAAAATTATTAAAATCCGTTAAAAATTTCCAAACCTTATATTGATGAAATAACATGGAGCGCGGACTATAATGTGGTCGCTGGCAACCGACATATGCTGCGTTCTCGATTTTGGTCGCTGGACATCGATCAGGCACAAGTTTCAATCATATGCATACGTATATGTATCAGTGGCGAAGCGTGAACTTTTTTTTCGGGTAGACAAACAATAAAAATCGTTAATTAGAGAAAAATATGTATTCAATATTATTCACTTTAATGAAATACAGAATGAAAGCGCATGAAATATTAACTCAAAGAGAAAAATTATGTAGTGATATAAAACAGAAATAAATAATTACTACTAGCATAAAAAGATAGATAGATAAAAATAAATACTACTTACAAAAAAACAAAATACAATTGCCAATATCGAACAGTCGTTCATAAATAACCATTAATAAAACCTTTTCTATACACCCAAAAATAAAAATACTAATTATTAAATTACTATAGCACGCGCCCCCACCAAATGCAGACACTGAAAAACAAACTGAAGATGTATTGCGGCCGACCAGATCAAGCGTGTCCATAAACAATAACCGTCAGCAGCATAATAAAATAGCTGGTCGACTTCGATAGACAAAAGCTCGAATGTCTTCCCCGCGAGTTAATTTTGCATGTAATAGGCAATAATGGAAATAAATAATGGAAATATGTATGAAAAAAAGAATGACTTTGCTAAATAATAAGACTGATAAAAATATTATAATTTCAATCAAGTTTATATATTGTAACGAAATTCGGAAACACACTTTTATTGTCAAAGTCAAAAAAACACTAACCTAACTTGCCTTGACTGTCGTTTAATTGATTCCAAGGTAAAAACTGACTAAACAATTAAAACTGAATCAATCGTCACGAAGCGCGTCCTTTTTAAAACCCGATGGAACAGTTTCGAAATATTTAGAATTATCTTCATTGTTTTTGCCGAAAGAGACCAATAATTTTAGGAGAATACTGACAGTCAAAGCAAGCAAGTATACAAATTCTAGAAAATTAAGAGAAAATTTAGAAAATTTGTTGGGGCTTTCCCGTCTCAAATGTTTATTTTAACCTCCAAATGTATTATTTATTGTTTATTATATAATTTTTTTACTTACCTATAGCTACATCTAAATGTTTTTTAAGAATAAAATGAAAATACTAAAAATATAAGTAGATATCTTTTTATTTTTTTAACTTTTTAATACAAATATTAATATTATTTATAGATTAGGTCAATTCTACGATCCTTTTTTAAACATTAAACATCAATGACATCATTATAAAAGTTTGAATTTCGTTTAATGTCTTGCAAAAGTTAATTTTCCAAAGAAATTACGGCCAAATTAGTTAATGTTTCCTGTCCTTGAGTGTTTCTTAAATAGGTATGTATTCTTTTTAGCCCAGAGCATTATCTTTCTGCCGATGCACTACTAGCAGGAATTGTTAAAATTAATTTTCTCAAAATCAGTAATTGGGGAAACGCATCACATAATTTTTGTTCATGACAATATCTTATAATTTCGTACGCATTCAGTTTGGAATACTCGGAGGAAAAATATAAACAAACTAATTCGTTTTTTAAACGATAAAAATCAAAGTATTTTCCATATATAGATTTTAAATGCAATAAGATATCATCGGGGAATTTTAATCGAAAAGATTGAAATGAGTCAGTGTTTAAAGTGTTAAAGTTTTAAAAAATGTAACTGGCGAATCTCCTTATATCTGTCAATTATTTCGTTTTTAATGTTGTCAATTATTTCTCGAAATATTCTTTTATAGTGCATTTTTAAATTATCTATGTTTCGAATTTTTCTAGGCTCTCCACAAAATTTAACAATTCTCTCATAAATAAAATTATTCTTTTTGTAAAAGTTTTCGACATAATCAGTAAATTCATCTATTTTTTGTACACAATAGCCTACGTCTATAATTTTCGACTGTAAGATATTATATAAGATGTCAGTTTGTCCAAATATTGTATTAAATATTTCCAAAAAGAAGTCAAATTCAAAATCATGTTTTAAAGCCGATTCATATGATCTTGCTGCAGAAATACAATCACCATCCCAGTCTGCTAAATTATCCATTATCTCACAAAAAATATTAATTAAATTCTCACGCTCCGTGTATATAACATTAACCGTTCGGGAATTATAAACCCATCTTGTTTGCACAACTCGCGGCAATTTTTTCGAACAAAACTTGTTATATAAATCGGATCTTTTGGTGCTTGTGTGAAAAAATGAAGCTAACTTTTTTACCGTGCCAAAAAAGTGTTTGGTTTCAACAACCCGTTCACACGATTTTGACAAGACCAGATTTAAAATATGCGCAGAGCACCATACGTACAAAGCATCTGTACAAGTTTCGCGCACTTTTTTTTGGAACGCCATTTTTCTTCGAAGAGAATACTGCAGCGCCGTCATAAGTTTGAGCTATAAGCTTATCAGAACACTCGTAGTCTTTTAGTAAATCCAGTACAATTTCAGTTAGTTTTTCTGCATTTCTATTTTCCGAAACATCAAAAAATCCGATAAACCGATCAACGACTTCATTATTTTTATTAAAATATCTTAAAATAGCACATAAATATTCTTTACCACTGACATCGGGAGTTTCGTCTATCATTATTGCTACGAATTTCGTTTGCAAAATTTCAGCTCGAACAGTTTTTAAAATGACTGCTGATATACTTAAAATAAGATCGTTTTGGATCCTATTTGACAGTCCACTAAATACGGGTCTGTTTTCTTTTTCGGTAACTGATTGCACGTGATCCGCTAAAAGGCCGTCATAATTACTTAATAACTTAACACATTCTATAAAATTACCTCTGTTTACAGAGTCTACAGACTCAAAATGCCCGCGAAACGGCAATTCCTGCATAGCCAAATAACATGTAATATCTATTAATCACCGCATTACATTAAGATTTCTATCCACCCTTGCATTGTGCCTTTCAATTTCTTCTCGAAATTGATGAGACAGAGCTGTTTCAATCCGAGTTCCACCAAAACTATGCAGAGAAAGCGCGCTGTGATTAGTCGACTGGTCATGTTTTTTTGCTGCATTTGAAAAATTGCTTAAATCGATGTACCCAGTTTTATTTCAAACATTTTTTTTCTTTCCAAACAGTAAACAGGGCCAACAATACATTTTGTTTTTATGGAGACAACCGCAGATCCACACACATAATTATCATACATTTTTTTATTAAATTACCGATCAGACCTCTTTTGTTATTGCTTAATTGTTAATTCAGGGGTAGGCCTACCAATGTTTATAACAGTTTGCTTTTCTGTATATGTCATGCGAATAAAGGGGGAGGGCCCTGTAATAAGTTTCTCTAAGCAGTTAACTGTTTCATCACACATCACACGTTAATTGTTCGGTTGGGAGTTTAATAATCTCGTCAACAGTCTGCGAATGTTTAAAGTTAGTAGACTCCTCAAACCGTAGTCTCTTCTTTGAACTGCTTTCAGGACTCCCTAAAGGCATAGAACGTTTTCTTTGTAAATATGTCCTAGTTGGAGTTTGAACTTTTAAGGTAACCTCATCCTCGCAATTTTCATCATACCTTCTAGGAACAGCGGTATTTTTTAAAAAATGTTTTTTTTCTGTTTTAAAATCCTTATTTGTAAAATGTTTTTCACATAAACGCTCTTTGTATAAGTCTTCAGGACACATACCTATTAATGTAGAATTGCCTAAAATAACACAACAAACATGTTACATTTTCAAATTTTGTTTCCAGATTTGGAAAATTAAAAACTCAATGTAGATATAAGCCGATTAACTCTAATAAAAACGGTTTTTTGACAACTTTGGTAATTATCACATGACAAATAGCTGGCAAAAAGTTGTCGAAGCAAGGTTTTTATTGGAGTAAATCGGCTATTTTTCCAAGAACTTTCTTCCTCACTCGTTTCATGCTTGAATATAAAGGCGTTAGGCCTTTAAGAAAAATATATTACCCTCTGACCTTTGAATGGATCAAAATTAAAATTGTTAGATTGTGCCGTTAAAAAATCTTAGTCATAATTGGGTCAAAATTCGGTCAAAATCAATAAAACACAAAAAAGTTCGGTTGATAGTTTCTCCGAAAATCAATAATGGAGCATTAATCGACACCATTGAAATTCACATGGGATTTTCTATACCAATAATGTCCTGAGCCGATGCATCACGCGGTAAAATGCGAATCACGAATTTACGAATTGGGAATCGTCTTTTTGACATGGACAGTAACATAATTTATCTGAATATTTCCCTCGTGTATAAAAAATGCCATAAGAGGTGTGCAATTATCGAAAAAATACAGCGAAAAGATCCCGTCGTCATGACCACGGGATCTGTTCACCGTCATCGTGACATTTGACATATATTTTACTCTATTAACTTGGGAAATATTGATATATTATTTGACGAGACCTATACATTTAATCGATTAAACTACCTAACATATTTTGAGCATGATTTTGCTTTGGAAATACTTAAATGTACAATAATTTAATAAAAACTCGCGAGGCGGTCGAGGGGTTTTATTTTAAAATAATTGTGCATAAAAGTATTTGCCAAAAAGCAAGATTATGCAAAAACTAGTTTAGGTAGTTTAATCCATTTAAATTTATAGGTCTAGTGGTATACGGCTAGATTATTTCCTGAAATAACTTTAATGGAGTTCAGCAACAAATAATTTTATTCAGTTGTCCATATAAAAATCAGTACGAAAGGTAAAAGTTTAACTGTGATTAAACAGTTCTTGGGATTTAATCACTTATCTTAGAGAAATAATCTACCGAATTACACTCGTGCATCGAAATAAACCTAAAAATGTGTGTTCATTCAAGCATGTTGTCAGTAATTGCACAAGTGCATCAAAATTACCGATAATTTTTCATGAAAGCATGTTGTCAAATAACTGCATACGGTTACTTTCATATTTTGTTAAAGATGTTGGCAAAATATGAATATAAACTCATGCAGTTATTTGACAACATGCTTTCATGAAAAATTATCGGTAATTTTGATGCACTTGTGCAATTACCCCCGAAAATGAAATTGCAATAATGGCATTGACATATTCTAAACTTAAAAATACGATTCGTAATTCGTGATTCGCATCTATATGAAAAAATGTGCCTTAAGATTTTTTTAACGGCACATTTGTACAAAGGAAGAATCCTAAATGGCTGATAAAAATAAAAACCATAAAAAATATAAACCCTCGAAAAATAAAAACAAACACCCCTTTTTATTAGAGAAAACAATCAAAGGTCAGTTTTTTTAAATCACAAATCATATCCCCTAACTTGCCGGAATTTATTATCCACTTATTATCTCTCACACAGTTCTTTATTTTTAGGAAGCCGAAACATTTTTATTTTTTCATTTCTACTGCTAATTCTACAGTCATAAAATTATTGACACACAGGGCCTGACATCTTCCAATAGTGGCGTCCAATTTACCGTTGGTTAGGGGTGAACACTCGATACAGAAAAATAGTCAACTAATTTATTTGGCCACCAGCGATGGTCTAAGAGCCGAGTTCCGTGTGCGATTGTCTAAAGCCGGCTGCACACGGTGTGCGATAATATAAGATATATTATAGCTCATATATTACAAAAATATCGCTTAAGAGCCGAGTAACCGGCAACAACCCAAATAGTTTTCGCGGAATCAAACCGGTCGCGCTCGCTGGGGCCACGCTTTTAGAGATGTTGATTTTCGTTACTTTTGATTACTCGTTACTAATCGTTACTCGACTATTAAGTAATCATTTAAAGTATTCGTTACTTTGATTACTATGATTACTGTACCGATTGTGTTACTTTTATTGGTATTTGCATGTAAAATACCGCTATCGGTACCGATTGACGATAATCATGCACAAAAATTAATAATAAATATAAAAAATAAATAAAAATTTAATTAAAAATAAAAATGCTGATTTGGTATTTACCTATTAATTCCAGCGTCATCATTTGTTAGTCGTTTCGTATCTATACTATGTTTTCGTATAACTCGCATTTGATTAAAAAAAATTAAAACATCTTGTCGAACTTGCATTGTCTTATTTATTTAATGTAACACGACGTTTCGGTTGGTAAGTATCTCCAACCGTTATCAAGTGTAAACTGTTTACACTACCCACTAAACCCCTCCGTAGGCGCCGATATTTACCCATCTTAACTGCTAAAAGTCAAACTACTTTTATACACATATGATTATTTGGGTGGTGCAATTCCTATAAATATAGGCGATCATGCACCTTATTATCTTAAAATTTTTGCGGTCCAGCCCGCAAGCGATTTTGGGCAAAGCCAGGTTTTTGAGATTACCCAAAATGCATAATCGCCGCATATTTAAGAGCCCTCGGAAAAATCGCGCTTTACTAATTAAGTGGAATATATAGCCGCTGTTTATTGGCTGGTCGACGCAACTACCAACTTGACCGCAATTCTTGTTCAAATTGGGGTTGCATTTTTGGTCAAAATCATTTAATCTAAAATCAACTTACCTGAATTTTGTAGCTAGCCCTCTACTCAGTTTGAAGTCCGCTGAGACACGGTGGGCAACACTATGTCCAGCTTCTAAGAAATCAAAAATGTTTGCCCTACATTCTTTGATGTTTTTAGTATCAATTTTTTGTTGATTAGAGAGCAGCCAAAACTGATTGTATTCAACGTCTTTTTTCCTAGATTAAATTAATTTATTAATATAATCGAAAGCCATATCAGCGAAGAGTGAGGTAAAGTCCAGTTCAGAAATCTATTAGAATCTTTGATGTGTCGCAGATGCCGCACTAACTAGTCCGTGCGCCTATGTCATATTTATTGTTGCATGATATATATGTTTAAATGGCAAAATTTTATATTGTCTATCTATGAAATCATTTTAAATATACGTAAAACTCCATGTTTTATACTATTTTTTATTTTTCTTTGGAAAATGTCAATTTTTAAAAAGAAAATAATATCACAAGAAAATAATATCAAAAAATTGACCGCGGACTAAAATCCAAGCATCTTACAAAATATTTTAAACACTTCCAGCACTCACAGACTTGTCACCTCTTTTTAGCCAGTCTATTAAACAAAGATAAAACACCTGCGTTCTGACAATTCCTACTTTAGGCTGTGCAAGTGATTGTGTATCTCTCTCTATCCCACTGAATTTAAGAATTACGGGGCCGTACCCAAATAAATTTTTGGACCATTTTTGTATTATTTTCGTCGTGTTTTTAAAGAGATCTTTACAGATGGGTCTATCGCCTTTAAAATACTTGTTGAATGGGTCTATCACCTTTAATAGTTGGGAGGGGGGCCATGTGAGGTTATTATTTGATGTGTTTTTCCGGTTATGCTTTTTACAAGTTTATGAAAGTAAAGAATTTATAATTTGGCCTGTATTCCTGTAAATTTTTTGCAGTTTTTACTGAGGAACAGTGTTTTTTTATTTGTGTTTGTGGATTTCTTTTGGTATTATACGTAAAGACCTTAAAATGTTTCGACCCTGGAAAAATAGGCAGGAAAATTTGGCAAATGAAGAGGAAAGTGTTTTCCCACGGTCTCCATAAGCCCGCACTTATGGAGACCGTGGGTGTACAAGAAAGACAATAACATTTGTGATAAAAACAGTAAGAGTGATCTGGGCAGTGATTTAGACTTACATAGTTCTGATAGTTCATTTTCTAGTATTGAGGAAGCAAAAAGAAGCAAGGGAAGTAGAAGCTACAGAGGAAATCAAGCAGTTTTAAAAGAACAAATTTATCTAAATATCTATAACAATCTAAGGAATGATACTCAGTTCACAAATGATTGTAGTGCTTTGCAAAAAATAGCGTTTTTAACAGGGGTTCCCTATAGTACAATATGCCTGTAAAAAAAAGGATTAAAGACAGAATAAAAAGGAAAGATGCAGGACAATAAAAGGGACTTGACATGGATATTGGCCAATTTGCGGAAAGGAAATTGGCCAGAAGGAGTCGGAAGGAAAGATGTGTATTCTAAATACAAAAACAATGAGGTTCTGACCATAGAGACACCTTATCGGCAAGGGACAAACATTTCTTAGTCTCAACCTTGCGGAGATACCTGATAAAACTTGGATTTAAGCTTAAGATGGTTAACAAAAGAGCTGCTGTAATAGAATTGTCAGGTGGTGTATAGAATATTTGAGGAAAATTTAAAAAATTTGGGAGGAAGAAAGATCCATATATTATTTAGCCGAAACATGATATGATACATTTATGATTGATGTATGATTTCCATTCTCTGGGAAAAAAGTCCCTTTTTTGCCATAGTAAGAAAACCATATTTTTATTAATAAAACAAGTTTAAAATTTTGTTTTTTACAGCTTACTGCCCCTGTTGTCCTTCAGTGATACAATAAAGACTGCTTCTTCCACCATTCTCTGGGAAAAACCCTTTTTTGCTATGGTAAGAAAAACACTGTTTTTAATAAGAAAACAAATCTAAAATTTTGTTTTTTACAGCTTACTACCCCTGTTGTCCTTCAGCAACACAATGAAGACTGCTTCTTCTTCCATTCTCTGGAAAAAAGTCCCTTTTTTGCCATAGTAAGAAAATCCTATTTTTATCAATTAAACAAGTTTAAAGTTTTGTTTTTTTCAGCTTACTGCCCCTGTTTGTCCTTCAGCGACACAATAAAGTATATATAATGTAATGCTTTAGAATCCATATGCTGATGTGCGAGATGAAGTTGGAATCCATGGCGGCAACAGAGAAACTGTTTCCTTCCTTAATGGAAGAAACTGCTAAAGACAATGGCAAAAAAACAGAATTTACAAAATTTGTATTAACTTTTTGGGCCAGATTCAAAAGAGTGGTTAAATTTATAAAAGTATTTAGTATCCTCACTGTAGTTTTAGGATCCAGTATACTTAAAATGTAGTGTTTTGTATAAGATTTTTAGTTTTTAGTATAAGCATTTATTTTTGTTAATTTTTATCTAATCTCTCCTAATATGCATAATAACTAAATACGAGGCAAACAAATTAATAAATACGTTCAGAATGTAAAGTGTGTTTTTTTTTATAAGTATTTTTTTATAAGTAAAACTTGTGTCTTTTAAAGGCATAAAGTATAGACAGCCAGATGATTTTTAATGTAAAAGTTTATTTTAAAAAATATACTTCCAATTTTCTGACGACATAATTACTTTTTATCAAAAGAAGTTGGTACTAAATATAGAGATGGGGGGTTTTCATGAGTATATTATAATAACATATCATAATATATATTAATTTAAAAAAACTATAATAAAGGACATTGAATATGGCAGCCACAATCCCCATTAATAATCATCACCATGTAAAAACAAATCTCAATTCCCAAAAAAAAGGAAATATATAAAATTTGAAGAGAAACCAAAACATTTTACACTTTTGTGTCAAAAAGTAAATATTTAATGCCTTAATCCACAGAATAAATGGGCCTAAGTAATTTGTCACCGACTCTCTCATTAAACTCAAAAATGCTTTATTGTCAATACAAACATAGTTGATCAATAAAACAAGTTGTAGACAAAGCCAATAGACTACATTAAAGGAATAAAAACGAGAAACTAATTTAAAAGAAAATAAAATTATATAAAACTTTGAAAAATACTTAAATGCTAATCATTAAAAATTCATCATAGTTTAGGTGCTACATAGTTTAGTACGCTTTACTAGCAAGAAATATTTTCTTCCTTGTACGTAGGCTTTTTTCAGTCTTAAGTTGTCTTATTTCTAGTGGAAGTTTATTAAACAGCTTTCTACCTCCATATATGATAGAGCTACGGACAAGTTCAAAATGAGGAATGGGTAGCCTCAACAAATAGTTTTGTCGCGTATTATAGTGGCTTCCTAAGTGGAGTTCCTGTTTATATTTTCTAAAAACTAAGCAAACTGTTTCCAAAATACAACACAGGGTTAAAATATTATGACTTACAAAAAGCGGGCAACATGAATCACGAGGCTTGCACGAGCCCCACATAGATATCTAATGGCCCCTTTCTGGAGTACAAACACTGAACTAAAAAGTGTATAAGTGAACATAAACCCCAAAAGCAAATTCCATATCGAAGGTGCGACTCGATAATCGCGAAGTATGCAGATCTGGCGATGGAGAAATTAAGACTGGTGGCAATAACCCTTAGGGCGTAGCAGCCTGATGAGACTTTTCTACATACATTCACAATATGGTCTTCAAATTTAAGGAACTTGTCTATGGAAAGACCCAAAAACTTACTGAACGGTGGCATGTTGATGGCTTCATTACTTAAACATATATCATTTGTAATACATTTAAGGATATTTGTTTTGGAAACATTAAATGTCAAAAAATTTGCATCACACCAGTCTTTTATTTTTAACAAATCTGCACGTATATTGGCCTCTATTTGAGAAACATCAGAGTCGTGTCAGAGGATGGTGGTATCATCGGCACACCAGTTACCTGCAGTTGTGGCAGATCGTTCACATAAATGAGAAAAATTAAAAGACCAAGTACTGATCCTTGCGGAACACCCACATTTATATTAAGTTCCTTAGACATACCACCATTAAATTTGACAGCCTGGACACGATTTGCAAAGTAGGAACGAAACCACTCAAGGGCAGTTCCCCTGAAACCATAGACCTCCAGTTTCATCAGCAGCACTCTGTGACTCATGCAGTCAAATGTTCTGTTGGAGGAATTATTTATCCTCCTTTGAAAGTAGGTCCACTTAGCCATTCTGATTGAGTTTCTGTAAATCTTGCGGTATCTGTTATAATAATTTAAAAATGTTGCATTGTTCATAGCGTATTTCCTAATGTAAAAAAGGAAGCGCATATTTTTCCCTGATACTCGTAAACCCTTAGTATATCAAGCAGTGTTAAAATTGTTTAATACTATTTGATGAAAGCTATGCAGTGGGTTAACAGTAGTCAATACATTATTCCAACTTGACATATTGCAAAGCAAAGAGACTTGACTTGTTATAAGGGACGGATGGCGCTAAAAACTAAACTTATGAAATTAAAATTTTTGGTTAAACTCATTTAACGTACTTAAATCTTATATTTAAATTAAATATTATCTTGCTATCAACTATCCTGAATTTCTAACTTAATAAAACTAGACCCAAAAATCCCGAATAATAAAGTTTTAAATACAAATAAATTTTAAGGCCGGACCTGTGCAACTTTTCACGCTTGAGTGGCTGTGACTAAGGTCAGGCATTTAACAAAATAGTACGTGGGCGCATGTAGTCACATTTTACGAATTAAATGTATAAATTCTTAAAAAAATGCTTAAAACATTTATTTATTTAATGAAATGATTAAATATCGCTTAGAATATTACTTTATGACTCTTTCCACATAAAATTTTGCGATTTAAACATGCATGTCGTGTGACAATACAAGCAACACCGGCACACGGACTATTTGCGGTACATCAAAGATTCTAATAGATCTCTGAACTGAACTATATGTTTTTTTTTTACGTCAAGGCTGTTAGTAATACAAACAGAAACGAAAATCAGATTTTTACAGTGTAGTTCTGCTCTCAATATATTTTTTTTTTCATTTTTAAGGATTGAATCTGTTTTTAAACTTCTACAATAAAGTTAAGAGAAAAAGTATAATTATATATAGAGTAAAGGGGTGTAGATTTGATTTTTTTGCAGCATAAAAGATAAATGTTTGTAAAATAATAAATAATTAAAAAAGACACAGTAATTGTTACAAATTTTGTTACACCTTCAAACCCGATTTATAAATACAAAAATATAAAATACACTATATATCTCAGAAACCCACGTTTTTTCAAGGGATGAAGTAAAGAACTAAATACTTAAAAAAATCATAGTAATTGGTAATAATTTTATTACACCTTTAAACTCGGTATGTAATTAAAATGATTATTAAATAGACCGCATACCTTAGAGACATACGTTTTTTCGGGGGATGAGGAGGTATTATGGAGGTGACAACTCGGTATTACTGTATTCCGAAGGGGTCGTAGTTGGTACCTCGATTGGTACAACGTGTGAACTTAAGGAGCTCGGTAAAGAGAATGTTGGAGTATCAGGTTGCTGTTCCGTTTGAAAATGATAATTACGAGAATATTGAGGTTCTGTGCGATGTGTGAAAGTTGTACCTCTATGTGTTTGTTGTGGTTCGTGGATTCTCTGAATTTGAGACGCAGGATTATTGGTGAAGTACGTTGAGGAGGTTGCCAAAGGTTGCAGTATTTTTTTAAAAAAATCCATTATCAGCTTTAATCAATATCTCAAAGATAGCGTGTTCAACGCTTTTTCGTGTTTGTGTTGTGTAGGAATTCATTTTGGAAACTATGAAGTTCCCAAACGTCTTTACTTCATCAGACGATTGAGATGAAGATAACCTCTCTGTAGCTGACCTCATAATATTTAAAGTGTCTGCTAGTAAAGAATAATTATTTTCTTTGTTTTCCTGCCTCCTCCGTTTGGGAGGTACTGAAGCAGGGGAGATCCTTGGAGTTGACTGACGATCCCCAATTTGTGGACTATCCTGAGTTGGTTCTTGTTGGTTTTCAATAATATTCATAAAATAATATCAATTTCTCCCCCTTTCTCAAGGGTAGTGACTGGCGATACTGCTTTATTATTAAAGTTCGTCCATTTTCATTATTTTTGAAAAGTTTTAATTGAAATTAAAAATATTGAAATGACGGATTCAAAATGGCTGTTAAAGACTAGAAATGAAAAAACAAGTTTAAATAAAAAAACAGAAGACACGTAAAGCGTGCTCTAAAAAGTATAAAATAATTTCTTCAAAATATACAGGATGTCGGTTTTAAGTGATACCAATATTATTGCTATCTCAGAAAAAAACTATTAATGAAACGAAAATAGTTTTTTCACTAGAGGTTTTTTCTCCTCTTCATAATTACGTATTTGGTCTTCACTTCACTATTATATGTCGTCAGCCAGTCCAAAGATGTTCATTATTTTACCAT
The DNA here is from genome assembly GCF_022605725.1 of Anthonomus grandis grandis. NCBI lineage: Eukaryota > Metazoa > Arthropoda > Insecta > Coleoptera > Curculionidae > Anthonomus > Anthonomus grandis. Next base: position 2,193,977 of record NC_065563.1, read on the forward strand.
GTAGTCCGCCTTTTCGCGCTACTATCCACAAGATTTTAAAGTACAATTTCGCTCCGTATTCCCCCATCATCGCACCAGACTCTAGGCACTCTTTCCAATAATCATCATTCGTCTTCTTGTGCACACGCGAGCGTTGTGTTATGTTTTCGTCTGCCTCGACAACGAGATTAATTACGCGTAAGTACACAATTATATTGCATAAAATTAAAAAGTAAACTCCTTTTAGCATGGGGAAACATAAGAGAAGACATCGGTCTTCTAGTAGGGAATCGGATAGCGATTCAAAATATAAAAAACTGCATAAAAGGCTTGCTAAATTAGAATCCCTTTTTAAAAAACGATCGAGGTCACGCTCACGATCCCGTTTCCCAGCGGAACGGACGAAGCGTCGGGGCCGCTCGACTTCGGTCGGCCGTTCTCGCTCCCCCTCTGTGGCTCGATCTAGACTTCCCACGCCTAGTCGGTCCGTGCGGTAAAAACAGGCTGACATTAGTCCGGTGATTTCGGATTTTAATAATAGTTCGAGTGTAGCCCAAGACCCGCGCGGCTTGGCAAGCACATTAGATTACGATGAGAGTATAGCCCATAGTCCAAGCGGCGTGGCATCTCCAACAGATGAACTATTAATTCACAGTGATTATGACTTACCAGGGGAGGTTCTCATTTTGGGTGATGATCCGTCTATAAAGGATTCTGAACAAGTTAAAGTGCACCCTGCCTGAGCAAGTCGTTGGAGTAATATTTTAATAAAAGGACTGTCTGAGGCGGATACTGCTCGTATTTTACAAAAATACAAAATACCGGTTAATTGCCAGTTATTAGTTCCTCCAACACTAAACCCAGAATTATACGCCATTATTCCTCAAAACATTAGAAATAAGGAGAATGCATATGTCCAATTTCAGACAAAATTAGGTATGGGTTTAGCAATTTTAGGAAAAAATATTGACGGCATCCTAAACGAAGCGGAGAATATGCCTCCACTATGCAAAGAAGTCTTACTACCTGGTTTATCAGATACAGGACGTCTTCTTACGAGCCTATTTTATGATTTAACCATGGCACGACGCTCTTTCATTTATCCTTATATGAATAAGGATACCAAGGAATTCCTAGAAAAATGTCCTCCCTCTGACCTCCTTTTTGGACCAGATATTTGCGAAAAAATTAAAGCAGCTAAAACTTTGCAAACGGCCAGCAAAGACATGAAGCCTATTCCCTCAACATCTGGGTTTAAAGCTCCTAGGGTCGCAGGTGGTTTTAGGAAAAAAGAGATGAAAGGGGAGGGGACAGATAAAGGGAAACCATACAAAAATTTAAACCGGTATCGTCCGAGCCCAAAAGTCAATCGAGGGAGACGGGACAGCAAAAAGGGCGAACCTCGAAGGACAACTTCAGAGAGAGATACAGAGGAAGGAAATAAACGAGGTATGTTTATACCGAACTGCTGGTCGACTTTCAAAATTTTGCAAAAATTGGAAATTTATAATTTCAAATTCCATTATTTTAAGATGGATTAAAGGTTACGACATACCTTTAAGCGAGCCGCCAATCCAAACTAATCCCCCTAGATCTATATCTTTTACTAAAACAGATGAAGAATTTTTATCAAAGGAAATTGATAAATTACTAACACAGGGGGCGGTTGTCAAGTGCGAGCCACTTTACAACCAATTTTTATGAAACTTTTTCTTAGCTGAAAAATCAAATGGGAAAAAGCGATTTATTCTCAATCTAAAACAATTTAATGTATTTGTCGAAGCTCCCCATTTTAAACTAGAAGATATTAGAACTGTTTTAAGGCTGATTCAGAAAGATTGGTTTCTAGTTTCCATTGATTTGAAAGACGCTTATTTTTTCGTTTCTATATCAAATGAATATCGAAAATATTTGCGTTTTGTCTTTAAAAATCAATTATATGAATTTACGTGCCTACCCTTCGGTTTATCATTAGCACCTCATGGATTTACCAAAATCCTTAAACCAGTTCTACAATATTTTAGAATGCAGAACATCATATGTGTAAATTATCTGGATGATTTTTTAATTTTTCGTTCATCAATACTTGAAACTTACAGAGAATCTGAGGAATAAAGATAGTGACTATCTATTTATAACCATTCAAAACCCACATAAGACTGCTTCAAAACCAACCCTCAGTCGTTGGGTAAAATGTACCTTAGATCTAGCTGGTATTGATACGAATATATTTACATCGCACTCAGGAAGGCATGCTTCGACATCTACAGCCCGAAGAGCTGGCGTATCGATAGATCTTATTAAAGATTCTGCTGGATGGAGCAAAAGTTCGAGTACCTTTGCGAAGTTTTATGATCGGCCTCTAATAGAAAGAGGCCAATTTGCTTTTAGCATTTTTAACAGTTAATTTGTTATTTTGTTTATTCTGTATATTTTTATTTAACATATGCATATATGCGAATATTTTAATTTAAAATTAAGTTGCAGACTGGATTTAAGCTGTAAGCATTTAATCTATATATATGGAAGTTTTGTCAAATAAAATGGGTCTTCTATATACACATTTTTGAATTTGATATGATTATGATGTTTTAATTCATAACCTTGATTGATCTTTAAACATCCTACATGGTAAAATAATTAACATCTCTGGACTGGCTGACGACATATAATTTAACGATCAAATGAACTTACCTGAAGTTCGATCGAAATTATATTAGTCAGACAGTCCAAAGATGTTAATCTCCCTTCCAACCACACCCGAAGGTTATGAATGCAAAACTATAGGACTACTTTTAACAGAATGAGGATTATTCCAAAGAGTGCCTAGAGTCTGGTGCGATGATGGAGGAATACGGAGCGAAATTGTACTTTAAAATCTTGAGGATAGTAGCGCGAAAAGGCGGACTACATGGTAAAATAATTAACATCTTTGGACTGGCTGACTAATATAATTTAGATCGAACTTCAGGTAAGTTCATTTGATCGTTAAATTCTTTCACTTAAACACAATAAAATGTGTACTTACCTATATGTTTATTTTTTATTCTTAAAAAATATTTCATAATCATATAAACCTATTTAAGTTTTAATCATATCTACTTAAAAAAATCAGGTCAGTATAAACGCTTTAATAATCCGCAGCTTTTCTTTAATAGCGCTTTTTTCACGATTTCTGTAAAAATAGGCAATTATTGGCACTTTTAAAATGTCATATCTAGACTAGCCAATGTTCAATTTTGATGAAATTTTTAGCATTTTTTAGGATGTGTATAATTTTTACCGCTCTTTCGAATGGGACTAGTCAATTTTACCTACAGTTACACAGAAAAAAAGTTTTTTTTTTTACTTTTTTTAAAAGTGACAAAAAAGCACTATAAAAATTTTATGAAAAAAATCGCTGAAACACGTCAGCTGAGAAATGGATTGAAGTTTCCAAATACACTATTAGCTTTTTGATAATTGGTACAGTATTAATTTTATTTATAATTTTAGGGGGTTGCTATAGTTTTGGCCACCACTGTATATATTACTTTCTGATTTATAATTTGCACTTTTTATGACAAGCATAATATTTTTATTTTAACTAGCTACAAGCTAAAATTAATTTAATTATATTTTACTGTTGCCCACACACCCTATTGAATGAACAAAAATTTCTAAATCATTTGAGCATATTTGGAATTTACCCAATTGCACAGGAGCCATTAACGGGCAGTGAATTTTTTAATTACAAGTGCCAATTTAGTATTGTCTTAATGGCTGCTGTGGATGCAGGCTATAATTTTATATTTGCCGATGTAGGGTGTCAAGGACGAATTTCTGATGGTGGAGTTTTTAAGGAATCGAAACTATACAAACACCTAGAAAGAACTTTAGAAAAAACTTTAGGATTGCCTTCACCAAAAAAACTTCCCGGGCGTCAAATGAAAATTCAATATTTTTTTGCTGCTGATAGTGCCTTTGCCCTTGCTGAAAATATTATAAAACCATACGCAGCTGATCATGCTAGAGGATCCCGAAAAAGAATTTTCAACTACCGATTAAGTAAAGGCCGTAGAGTGGTCGAAAATGCATTTGGCATTATTACTTCGGTATTTAGGGTTTTAAGAAAACCAATGTTGTTACAACCTGAAAAGGCAGAATTAATAGTATTTACTATTATTCATCTTCATTATTTAAGAAGGAATTCACCAAACGTGTATACTCCACATGGATCTATGGACTATGAAGTAGATGGTGTATTGACCGGGTACTTGGAGAAGTGATGAAACCATGACTTCTATGATTTCCTTAAGGAATGTTCCTAGACGAAGTCCGGCATATATTCACAAAATAAAGGATGAAATTGCAGAGTATTTTAGTAATGAAGGGGCCGTTCCATGGCAAAATTCATATGCTTAAAGATTATTATTAATTATTGTATATCTTACCGTATGCAGTCTTTGCCGGGGCTTATCCCTGTCTTCCAGGAAACGAAATGCGCCATATGCAAACCAACGGCTGATGTAGATTTCGTTTTGGCCTAGAATGGATGTGGTGGCCAACTAATTAGAAACTCCCTAAAATTGTAAAAAAAAAATTATAGATTCTGTACCAATTATCGAAGAACTAATAGTGTATTTAGAAACTTCAATCCATTTCTCAGTTGACGTGTTTCGGCAATTTTTTGATAAAGTTCAAATAATGCCTTTTTGTTGCCATTAAAAAATGCTAAGAAAAAAAAACTTTTATGAGTAATTTTAGACAAATTTGAATAGCCTCATTTAAAAGAGCCGTAAACATTATACACCTCCTGAATATTTCACAACAATTGACAAATGTAGAAACTAGCTAGATATAAATTTTTAAATTCGTCAAAAATAGCCTATTTTTGCAGAAATCGTGAAAAACGTGCTATTTTGGCAGCATTAAAATTTTAGATCTAAACTAAGTATTTATTGATCAATTGTTGTGAAATTTTCAGGAGGTGTATAATTTTTACCGCTCTTTGAAATGAGGCTAGTCAATTTTGTCTAAAATTACACAAAAAAAAAATTCTCAGCTTTTTTTAATGGCAACAAAAAGGCACTATTAAATCAAAAAAATGTCGAAAACGTAAACTGAAATTGAAGTCTCCAAATACACTATTAGTTCTTCGATAACTCGTACAGTATTCAATTTTTTTACAATCATAGGGCGTTTTTAATTAGTTGGCCACCACTGTATAAGTAAGTATATTTCTTTATTAAAAATGTATAATAATAAGTAAGTAAATATCTATATAGTTAGAGAAAAATGGCAAATAAAAAAGTTATAACTGGCAACAAGTAATTTTTGTACGTGTATTTTTATTTGCCCAGTGTATTTATTCTTTTAAAGAATAAAAAACCTAAAATATAATTTTTTTTTAATTAAAGAAATTTCTCCATTCATTTTTAATTTGTTGGATTTTCCATAAAATTTAAAATTTTTAAATTTAAACAAGTTAGGATTTGGGTGGAATGAGAATTTGGCTCGAAAAGCATATTTAAAACTATATAGGTAGGTATATCTTGAAAAAAATATTTCTTTCGAATATAAAGGCGAAAAATAAAAGTATTAATGAAAATACTTTTTTCTACATAATAAGCATTAAGGAGCCTATAATAACTATCTGTTCAGAAATAAAAGATACTTACCTTTTCCCGTGCCAACTGATGTCTTTTGTTTTTTCCTCTCCTTTCGATACGTCGATAATAGGCTGCTAATTTTTTTTTGCACATTTCATCATCAACATTTTTCAATTTTTAGTGACAAGGCAATGTCCTACCATGCATCTAGCTTTTTGTCCATCTTAAAATAATCTCTATTTGTTGGATCCCATAAATTTGGAAATCCCCTATACAAATCGATTAAATCAAGTTGTTTGTCTTCGGTTCACATCGCAACAGATTTTGTTTTTAATGTTTTTTATTAATTTCCGACGTGTCTCCCTCGGAAGCTGCCACAAACCGTACTAACTTGTACCAACGCGCCTCCGACGGGCCCCTTTGAGCGCGTCGAAAATACCGACAGAAAATGGATCGCAGCGCGCCCACAACGGGCGGCTCGCGCGCCTCCTTCGAGCCCGTACCACAGCATAAAGAAACCAGCAGTCGCACTTCAATAAAAATACATTGGCTTGAATAAGCAAGTTCGGTGCATGTGTACTAACGCAGGCGCGGTATATTTGCTTATAGTAGGGATGCCGCTGACACTCGCTACGGTCCACGCGGCTTTTGCCTTGGCTAGAGCCGGACTTAAACATTTTTTTAGATATTATTATCTTGTAAAATAAAAATACCTACATAGTACAAATATTTATTTTTTAACATTGATAAAGTTCATACATTAACAAAATATTTAAACAAAAATAAACATCGCATTTCTACATCTAACAACGACGATATAGAAGAATACGTGCAGGAAGTTAAATTAGGTATGTACCATAAATTAAGGAGACCATTCTTTGAGTAATTTTAATCAAAATCACAAAAGTTTTTATAAAAAACGCTACGCTTTGTAAAAACGCTATCAAAATAGTCACTAAGTACGGCGCTGAACTAGGCGATACACCTATGAACACAGTTCGATAAACAGTGAGCTCGGCATCCGGAGAACATGGCTGCGGCATGGCTAAGGATGCTATTAGTTTGCTTACATTTTCGAGCGGAGTGCGACTGCTGGTTTCTTTATGCTGTGCCCGTACATACTGCACGAATTTGGCCCGTCGCGGGTACGTCCCCTCAGGTCTATACGAAACTTTAGAATGCCCGACGCAAGGAGGTATCGAGCGTACGGTAATACGACAATCACTCGGCCAACCGTAAGCTCGATAGGAGTGAAATTTTGATCTATAAATTAAACAGTATATGGCCATTGATTGATGTATTAAGTAACTAAATAAAACAAAAGGACACTTAGCAACTAAAAGTATAATTTAAAAAAACACTTTACATTAAAATTGTAGCGCAGTAAACTGTAGCTAATTTCTTTATATACAAGCTAGGTTTATTTTAAAATTTATGTAAGTATAAAAAAGCTAATAGGTAAACAAAAAATCAAAATTACTCTACGCCTACGCATTACTGTATATTATATTCTTTGTATTGGGTACATACCTAATAATAAAAACATTTATTTTGCAAACTTATTTTCACCGAGACCAATATTATTATTTACACAAGTATTAAGGGAATGGGGGGCTTTAAACTTTTTAACATTAAGGCTGCCCACTTTTCTTCCTACCTGCGTTGATCTTCTACCCGTTATTTTCACCATTCTCCGAGACACAGATGTCGGCTGAACAGAGATTTTTTTCCCTTTCCTTATAATTTTTTTCGTACCTACTGTCAAAGATCGAGGCAAGTGATCAAATTGAAATGCTCTGTATAAGCCACTCATAAGTGTTGAGCTACTATTTACATTTTTACTGTTATTTTTCATAAACTTTTCCATGTCTGGACCAAATCCTACTGGATCAGCTTCCAAATTTGTAAGGACGTCTTCATTAAACTTTAAAATAAAATCGCACCAATTTTTCTTCACCTCATTAGTGTTCCCAAGAGATTCATCCATACATTCATTGTTTGTGGATACAATACTGTTATTATCGTCGATATTAATTGCAGATTCCTGATTTGGTATGGGTGAATTTTTTGTACTAATATTACTATGGTCGAGGAGCTTAAGAGGTAATAATAAATTTTCTGAAGGTTCTTTTCCTGTAGCAATAAAGTATAACATTTTCCTAGTCTCCAAACAGAGTGTATTGCAAGCGTTTGTTATATTAAATTCTTTTATTATTGCAGATTGGTGCTTGCATATTTTTCCAGTTATACCTACAGGGCATGAACATATATTGCAGTTCATATCAACAAAATATTTTATTCCTTTTTGAGAGCTACTCAGGACGTGGTATTGCATTTCATCTAATGCTGTTATTTGATTTGGCAACACATCTTTATCATTTGGAAATAACCGATTTAATGTTGACTTGCTTATCTTGTTTATAACTAAATCAAGTAATCTTTGTTTATAATAACTGTCAAAACTGGTAATGACGAAATCAGTTAATTGTGTCAAATTATACGCTTTAGTTCTCTCCAGAGAGATATCTTTAAATAGACGAAACATAACTTCGACATAGTTGTTTGTATCAGCGCCACGTAAATTAAAATTCGATACTACGAATTTATGTTTTTAAAAAAACTTTTATTTCGTTAATAACTATAATGCGAGTAAAATAATAATAATACATATATAATATGGTATGTTTAAAACAATGGCTTAGCTCTGACTGAATTGGTAAACTAAAAGCGAAAGCATAAAAAGTAAATGAAATTGCTTATACAGCTAAAAATGAACTTAACAATAATAATGATTTTATAGAGCGAAAGGGGTATGTAACTCCTCCCTCCTCAGATTCAACTACACGGTCTGGCGGGGTAGTTGAATAACGTCATCTTTGGGTAAGTGTCCTGCTGGGGTGCCTTCTGTATCAGGAAGGGGGCAGCTTTCGGTCTCAGCTTCTTGTATGCAAAGTAGCTAATGGCAGCTACTAGTGTCAGGTATATAAGGATGGTCCAAATACTGGGGTAGCGGATTGCGTCATGGAAGGACAACAGCTTCGGTTGGTTATGGAGAATCTGGCTACGCAGTTTATTCAGGTCATCTAGTTTGATGTCATCAATGTGTGCGCTAAGGTTAAGTGTGGGTAAAATTGGGGCGTTTACATTAAAGTCAGGAAACAATATGGGTTGATAATTATTGTTTCCTATCGATTGATGGTTGAAGATTATTACTTCTTGATCAAGTGCGATTTGGCAGTTAATTGGTATTTCAAAGATTAAGGAGCCTTGAAGTTTGATGAATTCCTCTTGGTCGTAACAATATAGATGGAGGGTTTCCTCGTTAGGAAGGGCTGCAGCATATTTATTAGAGAAGTCTACACTCTTAAAAATAGGTGAATAAAAATTCAACAATTGTATAGATTTTACAAACAATTTGATTCTGGAAATGGTACAGAATCAATGTGTGTACAATTTCTCTATGCTATTGTGTTTAAACAACTGTGGTTCTATAATCCACAAATTGTGTATCAATTTGATTTATTTTATTGTATGTATAGTACACTATTTGTGTACTTAAATTCGACAATATTTTATATTTATTTAATATAATTGTTCAGTAAAAAAGCACAATTTGTGCATTTTAAATACACACGTTAGTGTAGTTTGTTTTAACAATATATTTTATTTTCTTTCATTTCAACTATTAAATTTTATTACAAATTGTGTATAATAATACTATATATTGTTTTATAAATTTAAATATAGTGTAGGTTACTTATTTTAGGTTTGTATATCAAATTAACATAAGAACTGGAGTTTTTTATTACAATGTTTTGTATTTATATTCATAAAAATTTAAAATACATTTTAGAGAATTTCGTCATAAATCTGTGTAATAATAAATTATAGTACGCCTGGGAAAAACAGGATAAAAAAAAGCTGTTTTTTTATTTTAACAATTTATTTAATTGTATGAAATATTTTCGAAAATTCCACCATTAATACATTAGAGCAATGTATTAAATCTTTTCTTCAATCGTTTCAAACCTAAGTTTTTTCCATAGATATTTTACACTGTCTCCTTTATAGCTCCATGTAAGTTTAGGGGATCTTGGTGGACACGATATTTCTACAGGAGCCTTCCTTCCTATCCAATAAAAAAAATCTTAATTATTTGTTTTAATATTAATAGCCTAGGTAATTTTTAGGAAATTTTTAAAATTTAATTTTAAAAGGTTTTTAGTTTGTTGATAATAGTTTAGTTACCATAGAGAGTGTGAGAGCTAGTGGCTGCCCACAGTGAGTAGGTATATGTAGGTATAGGTGTTCAAATTTCCTTACAATACTACTACAGGACTTGAAAAGGACGGTACAGGACTGTCAGACAGTGCTATGATTAAGTAGATACCATTTTGTAATACAAATTGAAATACAAATGCAATAAAGGTTACAAATTTAACCGACCTCTACATTAAAATTGGATATTCTATAAGTAAAGTTATCAGTTATCACTGAACAGATACCTGTCTAAACATCAAAATATCCAGTAAATTCCAAAGTATACAATAAATTCAAAAAAAATATGGTGCTTACCTAATTACCTACCTACAAACTGCTCCTGGAGTTGGTCCAATAAACCCCACTCCTTAAGTTTATCTTCAACGAATATATTCATTTTTTTTCTTATGCAATTTTAACACTTAACAAAACGAAAAAACCTTAAAACAAATTAATGCGGGCCGATTGATTGAAGGACTGAAAAATGAACAGTTGAACACCTGTGGCACTGGGAATTATAGCAATGCTGCCATCAAATGTATCTTAAAGATTACACCGCCAATTAAAAAAGTTACGTTTCCTTTTTCCCTACGCGTGTTATTATCACGATATTATTTAAATAAATAAAATTAGAACTTATGATGATTGGGCTTATTTTTAAATATCCTATTAAATTATTTTCAATTAACAACGTTATATCGACTGCAAATTTTGATGCATATCTTTACAACTGTTTAATATTGAATCTGGCAACATTGACGCTAACAACGAAGTTCTAGCGGCAAAGGCAAACTAGAATCTAGGGACAGAAAATTCTACTTTGATTCCGCATGCGCTCTTGGGCTTTCTTCGCTTAACCTTAAGGAATATTTTGCGTGGTTGCCAAACGTGTTCAAAAACGTCAGTATATTTTCCTGATTTGAATGTGTATTATTTCTTTTAATTTAGCACAAACAAGTATTTATTTTTCAAACAAAGCATTTATTCAATTAATATGTGTACATTAAAAGTAAAATAAACTAATACTAAAATTTCGGTTGTATCAACAAAAACTTAATTTTTGTGCTTACCTCCCTATACTGGGTTTAGAAAACTGATGGATTTAAACAGATAAATAACATAAAATAACAAATAAGATAAGAAAATAAAAAACTTGGTGGCATTTACAGCCAAATAAAATATGAATAAGAAATAAGGGTGACTTGTGGTATTACCCTTACAATTCTAATTATTTTATTTTTAAACAATGATCTTTCCGTAGAAATAGAAAATTGTTAAAATTACCTATAGGGTCACATGGTTAAAAAGCAAACAAAAAAAAAACAAACGAGTTTTTATTAAATAAAACACATAAATTAACTGTTTAAGTTTGATATACATTAAAGACTACACTATTGTATACATACATTGGATTAATTATACAGATACAATTTTTTTTATAGCAAGAAATCATTAGGCTCAGCTGTGAGAATAGAATTTCATACGCCTTACTATTTTAGTTTTAAAAATATTAATTTACGAAATTTCACTTTATTGACGCTGACTGATTGACTCACTCACTTAGGATCATCAAAATGTTAAGGCACTTCCAAATGACTTAAAGAGCTCAAATTCTGTAGACAGCTTAGGTTTAGAGAATAACCAACGAAAAAAATCAAAAAAATTTCCCTTCTAACCTCCTTCACCACCCCTCTTTAATGATTTTAATTTTCCCAATTACTTAGAGAGCTGAAATTTTGTAGTCAGGTCTGGTTTAGGGCAGAACTAACGAGAAAATTCAAGATATTTCTGAAGAAAAAGAAAAAATAACTAGGTAGGTACCTACTTAAATAAAAAAAAATGTACGCTGATTTTATAAAACCTTGCAAAAATATCTGAAATCAAAACAAAAACATTTCATGTAAAAATTAAGCCAAGTTTGGCTTATACTTGCTGGCTAAAAAGAGAACGAGATCTCAAATTTCGCCAAGCACACATTTTGAAACTTCTTCTTTAGAACAAAAATGAGGAATCTTTAAAAAAATCCTTTTTTATTCGCAAATATATGCGAGACTTGGTAACATTTTCACATCAAATGTTCTAATTGTTGCGATAAAGTATATTTTAAAACTTCATAACATTATTCAAATGTAAGTTTTTAGGGTATATTTTTATTTAAAAGTTGAAGAGATATAGAATTCGCTTCAGAAGGAACTGGTTTTTTGTTTTTTTGTAGAACTTTTTTTTGCTTTTTGGTAGGAAAAAATCTTCTTTGAGGAGTTATGTTTTTGTTCTCATTAACTTTTTCTTTTGTCTGGGGTAAAGATACTATTACTGGCTGTTTCAAGGCAGCTAGTGTTGGTTTAATTGGACATAAAGCTTTTTGAATAACATCTATTTCTGCATGAGAATCGGCCCTTTCCAAAAATATTCAATATATCCAAAATTTCGGTCTTAATTTTTTCTTTCCTTGAAATTAAAGAGCTCTGGACATTACTTTGGGGTACAAGGCTTGTAGCTAGGGCAGATGTTGATTCTTGAATATCCCCTCTTTCTAAATCAATTTGTAATTCCTGTGTTGAATCTGAAATATATAAATTAATTTCTTAAAAAATAATGATTATTGTTATAAAATTTTTAAAAAATTATATGCACATACACCCAATACATCTATCTAAAACACAAACACGTACTATACAGAGTGTTTATTAAGTACTACTTGTACAAACTGTAAAGGGTAAATCTTTAACTAATTTTAAGATAGCCATATGGGCCAGCTAATGTGCTTAAAAATCAATCATTAACTATTACATTCAGTCTTAGTCAATAAATATACCTTGCTAAGCATTGGACCCAATAGTATAAATATATATAATAAAGTTAAAACCATTCACCATTTTGTACAGGAAAAATATTTTCATACTATATGATGATTACCAAACCAAAAAAACAAACAAAAAAAAAACAGACCTATTATCATGACAGACTTTAATATACCATTTCATTCATCAGTACCTAATGGTTTGTTGAAATGTTGGCTGTATAAAAAAAGATACGGTTATTATTTATATCAAACTAATAATAATTAGATTTAAAATAATGTTGAATAAGCAAAATTACCTGAATTTTCAAATATATCTTCTTCAGCAAAAGGAAGGGTCTTGAGATATTTTGACAATAAATGAACATGTTTACACATATTCCATTTAATACTTGAATCGAGGCAAGTACACGAGAATCTGTGAAAGCATATATTGCAATCAGTACAAATTAGTTTGCATTGGCAATTTTTGTTTTCTTCATGAATGTAATAAAAATCCTTGGAAGTTGATGAAAATATTTGCCAACCTTCTTCATGGGGTAGTATAGATTCAAAACTTAAACTGTTGCTTTTTATATGCCTTGACCTAATACTATTAATTTTAGAACAAAGCTTTCCTTTGTTTATGATAATAACTTGATCAAAAAGTTTATCTCTGACAAATTTTAATATAGCAGATATAGCTTTGTCCAGTCGTTTTGTATGTTTTCCATTTAAATATATGTATTTTATTGTTCTGTGCATGCGCTCTATGTGCATGTTGGTATTTAGACCACTTTTCATTCTATGACAATAGGCCCAACATTTTGAAATATTTGTATAATATTTAAGGAAATATTCATAGAATTCCTGTGTCTCTGGATCGGTTAGCAATAATTCCAAAAAACTGGCAAGCATTGCATCAAATGCCTTTTCGTCCGTTTCTTGCATTAAGGTACGTAACTGCTTGTAGATCATGTCCTTCAAATAATTACATTGTATTATATAATGACTAATGGTTGACATACATATTATCTACATATCCACAAAAATGTATTGCTTGAAAAGAAATATGTCCATTTAAAAAAAAGGCATTTTTATATTAGAACTTATAGACAAAATCTAGGTAATGCAATAATTTTTTGGGTACAGTTAACTATTTTGCTTTCCCCATTCTTCTCCCCTAAAGGGTTGCCTTTTTTTTAAACCTCATTTTAGATCATATTATAAAACCCAAAAATAAAAAAAAAATTCTCCTATGTATGCAAGGATTAGACCTAGAAGGTTGAAATTTGACATAAAAATAAAGTGTGGCCTCCCTTTTATGAACTGTTTGATTTTGCAAAATCCAATATGGCGTCTTACAATGATAATTGCTAATTCTTTTAGTAGAGATTCTTCTCTATTTTTCAATATTTAAAAAAAAAAATGATAAAATGAAGATGATGGGGAAAACACTGTGGTATAGCAGAATTTAAATTTTTTTTTTTAATTATAAAAATGTAAAATTAAGTATTTACCCTTTTTTCTTTAGAATTAATCTTGCTTAAGTTTTTTCTCCAAGCCCGATCTACATGCCACGTACAGTACAACCTACAAATTAAAACATAAACCCATCAATTTAAATACTAAAGAAAACAAATGAGGTGTATATACCTAAAAGTAGCAGCTTCCATCACCTGAATCCAGGCATTGTAGTATGAATCAGCCATATCCGACATAAATACTCTGGGTTGAATAGCAAAATCAATTTTTTTTCTAATAGCAGAAAAAAATATTTTCATAGCTTCCACATCTGACCTGTTTGTAATACAAAAACAGCATGGAAATCCTTCCCTTATCTCATTTAGTACTAACAAAGTATGGAGTTCAAACCCATAAGCATTAAGTCCATGTGTTGAGTCGATGCAAATACAATCTTGTCCATACTTTCTTAGCATTTGGTTTTGACCTTCATTCATGATAACCAACATAAAATCATTTTCCTTTAAATCATACAAATCTATAATTTCACCCTGTGGTTTATACAACAAAACACATCCATTCTCTTTAACTTCATTCACCCAGGCTTGTACACTTACTGCATCACTTTTGTGTCTTACAGCTGTTGAACTTAAGTTATATTGCTGTTCTATGTTGTACAAATCTTTACGTGTTAATAGATGTAAACGTTCTAGATCTTCGCTTGCTACAGAGTCTCTTACTTCATCTAAGATAGCAGTCATTGGTATTTTTGCTGCAAGTTTAGCTGCTATTGTTTCTTTATCCAATTTGGAAAGAAATAAATTCCCTAAGTCATGTTCATGGCCAAGGTGTGTTTCTAAAAATTCTATTTTACATTTGTCCTGTGTCTCAGTTAATTTTATTGCAGCGGGACAAAAAGCATTTATTTTATTAGTCCCCTGGAGTTTTAAGTGTCTTTCACCCTTTCCTTTGCTCTTATAGCACCCAGATCTGTGACACACAAATGTAGTCCTAGTAAAAGATTTACTTTTATAAGTACCATGTTCTTTGACATATGATGATTTCGTATATTTTTCAATATCCATTTTCCATAACTCAAATTCCTGAATAGTGTTAAATTCTAGTAGCTTCTTCTCCATTTTGATGTCATGGGATGATTGATAATGATCAATTAATTCTAATTTTGAAGCAGTATGTAAACACAATGCACAACGATAAGTTTTTCTTGTTTTTGCTTCGCCAATGTTACTTATGATTGCAGGATGTTTCACTTTGGACTGGTGATATTTTAAATTGTGTATATGATTAAAATTCTTTCCACATGTAACACATTCGTACATATATGTTTTCTTGGGCTTGATAGTTTCAAGTTTGTCTAAAACAAACAAAAATATTGTTTTATTTTATAATTTTCAACTAGTATATAAATTTATATTTTGTATTTTAAAATTATTAACAATAACAATGTCTAAAAAGCTAAAATAATAACTAAAAAAGTTTATAAAAACAAGAAGCTTCTTGGGGATTAAAATTTACTTCATTAACGAGTACCCCGTTTTGACCTTCTCCATATTTTGATAAACTAACCTGGATGAAATTTCTTCACATGAGCAAATAAGTTAGAACGAGTTGAAAAAGTTTTCTTGCAATCACCACAAATGAATGTTTTGTCCATATTCATATTGTCACAAGTCACTAGGTAGAAACCTTTTTAATGTTATTTGAGTATTCACTGATTACGATCAAAAAATATTAATTAACGCAGGTTATTAATTAATTAACGAACCTTAAACAAGAACAAAGAATTTTGTTAATAAAATAGGTATGACTTGGAATTTTCACTTTTTACCACTTAACCTCAAAAATACGTCTTAGCCGCCAATCGCCAATAACTGAAGACGAAACCAAACCACCAAGAAAATTAAATCTGGCAACACCGCTAGGCATGCATCAAAACGATAGCCACGAACGCTGCTGAAAATTGCCGAAATCAAAGTAGAATTTTCTGTCCCTAGATTCTAGTCAAAGGCAAGGGCGTCGGGCGCGTCCTCCTTTATACACAATTGTGTATTATAACTACACAATACATAGTTTAAAATTCTATAATTGTGAAGGGCTATTAGCAAGAATCTTTTTTATTCTACACAATTGTGAATAAAATCAAAACAAGCCAGAATAAAAAAATAATTAAAAATTGTAGTAAAAATATACTTGGTTATTAGATTTTTTACCAAACTGCATTGGATTTAAAAAAAAAAATGTGGAATATTTATACACATTATCTTAATAATTATTATCCACTTATATTGTATTAATTTAATATGCAATAATTGTATGAAATATACACATTAAAACATATACAAAATGCCTGAGAATTTTTATACAGGACTGTGAGATATTATCTAACAATTGTGTATTAAAATTAAACATTTTTTTTTACACAACAAAATGTGAAAAAATCCATCGGGATTTTTCTGTGTGTAGTTGGTTAAATATGGTTTGGAAACTTTAACTTCAACTGGTTGGCAGGTTGATTGACCTTGGTTTTCCAACAGCTGTACTGCACAAGGGCTGGTTGGTGATATCTCTTGTAGGTTTGTTTTGTCGCAGAAAAAGAATTTCTCTTTAATCTCTTGGCATTCGATTGCCCGATATGAGAAATGCAACTCATTTTTTAGCAAAAATTTATTTTTTGGTATTATAACCTTAAACATGCTCTGTTTATAAACTGGTAAAGAGTAAAGGTGAAAATAATTAAAATCTTTTTGATTAGTTATTGGAATGCGAAGAAGAAATGTAATTTTATTATTTAGGACTATCTAGTTTAATTATTTGTTCATATAATAAGGTATTTTCTAATGAGACTTCTAAAGGCATATGCTTTACACCAAGTAATTTTTGAATTCGTTTTAATTCACTAAATAAATCTTTAGTCTTAATTATACTAGGGTGTAAAATTCTTAATTTGGAAAATGTTAAAGCATTTTCGATATCCTGTAAAATTGAATCGATTATTTCATACAAATTAATTATTTGATTTAAAACATGTTTAATGTAATTTGAACTTTGTAGGAAATTTGATGTTTCTACTGCTAGTTCAACTTGATGCAATTTTCCATCTAATAGTCTCGTGTTGCGATTTATCTGTTGAATTGTTGTGTTAAACTTTTTAAGTAAATTAAGGGAAATTGAGTTTTCTTTTTGAATGTTTAAACCTAGCGTTTTCTGATTCTCTTGTAAGTCTTTAATTAATTTTTCATAACGTTCTCCATCGGAGGCGTCTAAATTACCCGTGATACTTTTAAATATTGAACCTATACCATTGATAAGTCCTCGCGCGATTCTGTGTGGGTGTGGTACTAGTTCTTTTAGTTTCGTTTCGACTTGGTCTTGTATTATCGTTAATATTTTTAAATAGTCAGCTGTTTCTGATTTATGTCCCGTGTTATTATTTAGGGTATTTGTTACGTTGGCTACCTTTGTTTGGAGTTTGTTGACTTCTGTTATTAAGGGGTTAAGGTCATAGTAATGTATAATGTGTCCTGTATAATGTATGTGTATATTCTTCAATTTTGGCTTGACCTAATTTAAGTGGTAATAGTCCAGGGTTATCTGTTATTTTTTCAAACTTGATTTGGTCTCCAAGTGTGTATGTTACTTGTAGAAATCTGAAATGGGATGAAAAAGGACAAAATTAGTCAAAACTATATTTTGTTTTTAAAGGTCGTTTTAAATTAGATAAATGGATTTTCTCTTGGTTTTCTAATTTAGCGGTTTTTCTTTCTAAATTAGTGTGGACTATTTTTGAGGGTTTGTCAAATTTATCGCTGGTTTTTTGCCTAGTATGTTTTTTAGGATAAACCATTTGGTCTTCTACAAATATTTGGGGATCGTCTCTATTAACATTAACTTTTGCAGCAAGTTTTTCTTTTGTATTTATTAGTTGTTCGTTAATATGGGAATACAACAGTTTACTTTTTTCTTTATGACTGGATACATAGTCACTGAGAATTAATTGATCTAATTTGATGTCAAATACATCGTCAGATGTAATATGGCCATTTATTATGTCAATAGGTTTGAATTTGGTCACAGAATGGATAGTGTGATTGTAAGCTAAAATAGCATAGATCATTTTTTGATTTATCGGTGTGTCTTTAAATGTCTGATTATTAAGAAGTCTAATATGTTCGGATAGGGTGGAATGTAAGCGTTCAATTACACCATTGGATTCAGGGTGATGTGGTGAACAAAAATGAACTTTAATTTTATGTAACGTTAATAGTTCTGTTACAACAGTGTTTTTAAATTCTGTTCCGTTATCTACAATAATCTGTTTTGGAACTACGTGGTGTGAAAAGTAACTTAACATATTGTTTATGATTTCTATCGCAGTTAGGGAATCCAGAGGATATGCTTGTGCATATTTTGAAAAACTATCTATAATTGTAAGAAATTTTGTTTGTTCTAGAGTGTACGTATCGAGGTGGATTATTTCGAAAGGTTTTGTTGCTGTAGGGATAATCTTCATGGGAATTTTAACGGGGTTTCTTTCGTATTTACTACGCGCACAAATTTCACATTCGTTTATATACGTCTGAACAGAGCTTCTAAGTTCAGGCCAGTAATATTTGTCTCTAAGTTTTTTAGTTGTTTCCTCGATTCCTCGGTGATTACTCTTACTTTCATGGTAATTTTGTATTAGTTCCTTTATATCGTTTTTATTAGTTACATCTATGAGTTTAATAAGACAACCTTTAAATTTTATTGAAGGCCATCTAAAATGGGTTCGAATGACTTCACAAAAGGGTTCGTATATATTTGGATCAACAAAATAAAGATAGTATTGTTTATCTTGTTCGAAATTGTCATTTGATATTTGAACAGTAATTCTGCGTTTTTTATTAAATAAGATTTTAATAATAGGTTTTGCAGGGGAATGTAGAACATTCTGTATAAATATTTGTCTCATACATCTAATAGTGTTACCTAAGGGATCTCTTAATCCGGAGATAAAGGTGGTTAATGCAAATTTTTTATACATTTCTCTTTTAATAGGGGCTGTTTGAACAGGTTCATGTGCATCTACGTAACTACATAATAAATTTAATATTTCTAAAACTCTATTATAGTAACTTTGTGGTGATTCATTGCCTTGTTGGCGTAGCATTACTAGGTCTCTATTTAAACAAGTTTCATCGCGTCTGTCCGCAAAGTTTCTATATAAAGTATTTTTTAGTTCGTCCCAGGTGGAGACATTTTGTACGTTAACAACTAGTTTTGCATTTCCTGATAATTTACCTATCAAGCTGTTTAGTATGTAAATGTTTTGAAAATTTGCAACGTTGGTAGCATCATAAAAATTATCAATAATCGATTTACAGATGGAAAGATATCGATTAAGCTCAGATGGATTACCATCGAATTGTGGTACAGAGTTTAAATATTCTGTTTTAAATTGTGCCATTTTGTTTTCTAAAAATTGATTTTCTTTTATATCTAAACCTCTAAAAATTAAACTTTGAGTATTTTTTATTTCTTTAAGATTTTCCTTAAGTTTGGAAATATCTAAGTTAAGTTCTAGATTATCTTGATTTTTTATTAATTTATTATCATTTAACACTTCACTAATTTGAGTAGAAGCGGAGCCAGAGCAAGCTGAAGGTTCGATTTTTAAATTCTTTAAATAGGAACTTAAATCCTCTTATAATAAAATTATAATAAAATCTCTTATAATAAAATCCTCTTATAATAAAATCTCTAAATAGACATTTATTATCAATAAAAAATATTAATGGTTGCACTTACATAAATAAGGCGGCAACTGCCATTCTATGAGAAGAGAAGACTGGGTGGCGATAATGTCCAATTCCAAGTCCTAACCCTCGCTAAACTAGTCAATGTGGTACCAATGGATGACTGAACTAGATGCCTTGCACCACGCTGCATTATTGGCGTGCATAATAAAACCGAATAATCTTCCTCATTACGAGTTATAAACTGTTCCAATGGAATCTTTTAGATTTGCCTCTAACTGGAAAAACATATTTTCACCTGACCTATCCCCATAATTATTTTTAAAATGAGAATTCCACAGATTAGAAAAATCTTGTTTGGATGGAAAATAGTGTCTGTCGCATACGCGCTTTATGAATTCATACTACTCTGTAGCACGCTGACGTTGTTATATAATTTAAAAATAATAATAATTTATTAATTAATTATGATTAATAATAATTTATTCCTTTATCCAATACTTTAATTACGGATGGGCAACAACAGGAAGGAAAAAGGGAGAGCAAAGGTATGGGAAGTGAGGGCTAGAAAATGGGTACAAGGGAACCAATGGAAGGAGGGAGACTTACTGTAGACTATAGAGACAGCTCAGGGGATCTTCTCAAAGGGGAGCCGACTAGCACTAACCACTTTGGTAGAGTGGTGTGGATTCCACAAGAGTTCAATAAAATATAAGCGCCACCTGTTTTATCCCAGATGGACAAGAAATTCCCGATGACCAAGAAAACAGGAAATTACTAAAAGCACTATACCTATAAACCTGGAAGAAAATCTCACACAACAGACAGGGAGATTTATAAATATAATTAATTATATTGACCCCTAATATTATGTACAAGTGTTATGGTGTAATTAATAAATCAACAATAAAATAAATATTAACCCCTTACTTTGATTATTAAATTATATGCTATTAAATTACAGCTTTAGTGTGAACGCACCTTAAAACTCATGGACTCACACCAAAAGTCCCTTGTCTAACTTAGAAAGTTAGGTTATCTTTCAAAAATCAAAATAAACATAAAAGAAAAGCTTTAGTTAGGTTAGTATTTAGTACAATACACCACAGCAAAGCTAATAAATGTTGATAGGACTTTGGTCTAGAGTTTATAAAAGACAAATCAAACAATAACGACCGGCAGTTTATGGTTAAATAAATATGGTACAACTTATACCATACCTCGCATATACGTATATACTCAGTTCCCAACAAAGATTATAGCAACAAGGTGCCTCAAAAATTAAAGTAAATTAGTAAATATATATGCGATAAATTACTCAAATAGTACTAACTATGGCAAAAGTAATGTGTGTGGCCTTTTTTTTCACTTCTAAATAGTTATATTATTCATACCTGTGATACCTGTGGTCCTTGTTCTCGCTTTGTTGATGATTAGACGGCCATGGGGCTCATCTGGTGTGTCTCAGGAAGGACAGTGTCTTCTGTGGTAGTTGGACAAAGTGATTCAGCCAGTACTGGACTCTGTGATGGATTTCAGGATATCCAGACGAAGCTCAAGTGTGTTTGATGGGGCTCAGACCATCAAATTCCATCAAATCCTTCACAATATCAGTGATGAATTGAACAAATAGATGAGGAAGTCCAAGTGGTAGTGATAAGGGGACAAATAGGAAAAGAAGAAGAAAGAGAACAAAAAGAGAAAAAGAAGAGGAAAAAGGCCTGAAAACAAAACTACATGTGAGAAAAAAACTGAGGAATTTATGAGGTGAGCAAAATTATTTTTTTAATTAAAATTTCGCTTTAAAAAGTTGGATGTCTTTATAAACTTTAAATTAAAATAAAAATAAATGCGAATATTTAATGGGTTATAAGCAAAATTATAAGAATAAGTTGACCATGTGCCATGTGCAACTTACCTAGGTTGGAATGTGGCCTTTCTTTGGAATTTTTATGACAAAATAACACAGGAAACCTTAAAAACTCTCTAGTCTGTTTCTTAAAATTATCAGTAGACAAAGCAAAATTTTAATAATTTTAAATAGAACCCCCTGTATATTTTTGCAACGTTTAAATTAATTTATCCTTCACATAATTATTTTCATAAAGGTTTGAGTCTACTATAATTATTTTCAAGTATAATTTGGCTAATTTGAAAATACCGTATACAGGGTGTTTCAATATGAGTGTTTGCGGTCCATATTCGTTACAGGCCTGTATTATATTTTTCTCATAATGTGCGCACTTGTGGTTTTTAAGGACGCTCTTCTTAAATAAAATATTTTCAAAATAACGTCACTTCCGATAGTACTGGAGCCATATTAAAAATATTTTAGATGAAAAGAGTATCCTCGAAAATCCCAATTGCCCCTATACTTAAAAAAATATAGTGTAATACAAGAAAATAATCAAAAATGGGTTGCCAATGCTCATAGTGAAACATTTTTTTAACAAAGAATCACTCCCTAAAATATCTTCTAACAAATTAATTCTAACACCCTGCATATTTAGCGTTTTCACCGGGTTTCGGACATGGGCTCTAACCCCTAACCCATAATATTTCTGACTATAACTTTGATTTTATAAATATCTAAAATATAATCACCATTTCAATTCACTCAACACATGAATTTTGTTGAAACAATAAAATTTCCATTTTGTAAGCTAGCGCAATAGAATTATATTTTTAATTTCACCGAATTTATTACTTGCGATTTTATTTACAGGTATGATTTTAACAGCTTTTACTCGTTTGAACACCTCCTAGACTACAGCACACAATTCACATATGGTTTAAAGCAAGTAAGGATGGAAGATGATATTCGGTTTTGCTACCGCGTTTTAACACCATAAGTGTGTTGACATGCAGTAGGAAATCATAAAGCGCGTCGCATACAACTTCATCATATTGTTCGCCTAGCTCTTCCATTTTACTAAAACAAAAACTGTTACTCGGCATACCGAAGCAACTGAATGTCCCTTTTCGAATAATTTAAAAATGTCTTTTTTTGTTTCTTCCCCTAATGACCTTTTTGTCACAGCTGCTGCACTATTTATGGTATGCTTGTGATCATTTTAAATAGTAATTACACATGGCCATTTCTCAAGCAAATTATCAACATGCTTAGGTTTTGTTCTCGGATGATATACTTGTTTTTTGATGACAACTATCAATACTGCTGGGCAATTCTCATTTCTTGAAGAATGTTCCCTTTTTCGGCTTCCTTTCAATTTATTCACCTTTGTTTTAAACTGGCAATGATAACACCTCTTAAACACATGCTGCCTGGCTTTTTCAGCTGGAGTAATTATGGTCCTAGTGATATACCATGTACATTTTGACAGCAGTTCCAGATCGTGAACCCATTGCTGAAAGAATATAAAAATAAGTATTCTTGCCTGCTAAGGTAAAACATTAAACAGTATACAGGAGAGAAAATTACCAGGGCCGACTGAAAACCAATATAATGTAGGTTTTTTATTCGTGTCTAGGTCCATTCTTAGCAATACAGATGAAATAAAACGACCCGATTAATATGTAAGCACTGATTTAATTCACAAATAAACTCGGCGGTAAATATTAAGAATGTTTCTCGGCTGTATCTCAGGCCCCAATAATCGTAGAGCGTTAAAAAAAAATTAGTATAAAAGTGGCCCAAAAAAAAAAGCTGGAAAATATTTTGAAGTTCATTGGTCAACCGCTAGAGGGCGATCTAGCTACTTAAAAACTTTAAAGTCTATTTTTTTCAAAAAACCTTTAATAACTTGCATCCCAAAATATTATTGAAATAATCTACAAAGTATTCCTGACAAAAATGTTTCGACAACCATTTCTGTCAAATGTCAAATAAAATGGTGGGGAGAGTTTCTATCTTAAATGAGAAAAATGGTAAGAAGTAGGCTTTGGCTGCACCGATTTTTTTAAAACAACTTTTATTTAAAAGCTCTTTTATTGCTTTATTTTTCTACTAAAAAGATATTATTGGAAAATTTTCCTAAAACCCGCTAGGGGGCGTCTACTTCTAACTTACGCTATTCGACTGATTATTTTAAGAAACTCAAATGCAACCATGTGTGTTTTTTTACGGTATTAAGAGCGAAGAACAAAGCTTAATAATTTAGTAAAAACCGCATTTTGATATCACGTCTCTAACTAAAGTTACAAAAAAAAATGTGTTCATTAGAAAGTGAAAACATTAAATATGATCGTTAAGTTCTATTTACCAGCCGGGTTAAAAAAACTGGTGCCTAAATGAATCTTTGTGTAGAGAAACAATCTTGGTATACCAGCAAATAGAATATTTTTAGAAATTCCGGAAGGTGGCGTTTATTTATACACTTCTTCATACAGGAAGTTTCATTGGTAATAAATCAGGTAATAAATCAATGTTTATGGGAAAACTAGGAAAACTATGCGTAGTAACGTTTTAGATATACCAAATAAAAAATATCTACGCGTCATTGTAACACGACAAAAATATTTTGATAGTTTTGGCACTAAGATAAAAATCTTGCTTATTTTAAATGGAATAAAAAATAATATTATTTCCGGGGGAACAAAACCTTGAACTGGACAGTTCTGTTTACAACTTAATTTAGGTGCAAAACGGCGCGAACAAACTAATTTTAAAAGCAACTCCGTCTAGATTTACTTAAAATACTCTTTAAGAAAATCAAACCCCTTCTGGATTCGCGTTTTCACGTCTTTTCCGGCTTTTCGTCGTTTTTTACGTCGTGTCGTCGTACTCGTTCCCTAAACGATTATTTATCGATCGGCCTCAGATTCGAGACTAATTCAACTTCCTCTTTTCTCTTTTCTTTCGGCCGCGCCCTTCTAATCGCGCGCATGAGCCTTTTCGTCAGAACTGTGCCGCTGTTGATTTAACAGTGTTGTCGCGTTGTAAAAGAGTAAGTCAAATATACCAAACCAAATTATTATTGCACTTAAAACTAAAAGAAACATTTAAACTAAAAATAAATGATACCCACATTCGGCCATATCTGACCACTAATCCGACTCGGATTCGCTCGCATAATCAACCCACGGTTTCATAAACTCAGCACATGTAGAAGTCTTCATAGGTCCCGCATGATATCCCACTTTGGCAACGTCGAACCTTTCGTTTGCTTTCACTTTCACAATTTCATAGGGGCCTAAGTACTTCCTATGCAGCTTTAGTCCAGGACCAAACTGTGTCCTCTTAATAGCGACTAAGTCTCCGTTTTTGTATTTCCTGGGTGGTCTTCGCCTCAAATTATAGCGTTCACGGTTTTCTTGTTGCACCTTTTGAATTTGAGCTTTGCTTTGCAGCCTCAGTTCGTCCCGTTGCTCATTAAAAGAATCGACAGCTTACTTTTCCAAAAGCTCCTTAACACGTAGGTCCTCTTTATTCCTCATCTTAACTCCCGTCAAGACTTCGAATGGGGTAGCATTGATGCTCCTTTGGACTGTACAATTCAAAGTTCGTTGCACTACATCTAAATGTTTATACCACTTTTGCGGATCATCGAAGCTTAGCTTAGTTAGTACAGGAATTATAATCCTGTTTATTCTTTCTACTTGCCCATTACTTCTGGGCACACCAGCCGTGATCTTAACATGCTGAATTTCCTCTTCTTTGCAATATTCTGTAAATTCTGTAGCAGTGAAGGCAGTTCCCCTATCAGTGATAATTCGTACTGGGTTCCCAAAAGTTTTTTGTTGTATTTTAAACTTTTCAATCGTCTCCCTGGACGTCGTTAATTTGGTGGCATATAGCCATACAAATTTTGAAAAATCATCAATAATTACCAAGATGTGTTGGTAGCTCTTGTTCGTCGAAGGCAATGGACCCAAATGGTCTGTATGGTAAGTATGTAAGGGTAAGTCACTTTTATTTATAGGGTGTAGGAGACCCTCCTTTTTCCCTTCCTTTTTATTTCCTAGAATACATGCAACACAGCTTATTATGCAGCTTTGGATCTTCTCCTTTAATTTTGGGATGTAAAACTCCCTTTTTACAATTTCTTCTGTTTTAGGGATCCCAAAATGTCCAACTTCGTGTGCCCTTCGTATAATCTCCGACTCCATTAATTTAGGTACAACAACCAACTCTAAACCATTGTATAATTTATACAAAATGTCATTTTTTAGAAAGTAATCCTTATACTCCTCCTTACTAACTATCTGCTTAATAGCTTCAATAAACTCATCCTTGTTCTGAGCTACCTTGAGACGCGGCACCAGTCCGTCTTCGTTACTAAAACTTGTGTGAATCACCATGGCAACTGGGTAGCGACTCAGCGCATCCACATGAGCCATCTGCGTCCCTTTTCGATGAACAATTTCGTATGTGTACTCTTCTAACAATAACGCCCATCTGGCCACCCGTGTGGTTAAATCTTTCTTGTCCATCGTCTTTTGGAAAGCAGAGCAGTCCGTCAAAATTTTAAATTTATTTCCAAGTAAATACACGCGGAACTTTTTCACGGCTTAAATAATAGCTAATACTTCTAACTCATAGCTACTATAATTCTGTTCAGCTGGTGACGTTTTTCGGCTCATGTAATACAACGGATGAAATTTATTATCTTCATTTGACCTCTGCATCAGGCATGCCCCATACCCATGTTTCGATGCATCGGTGTGCAGTTCGGTCTCAGCACCTTGTTTGTATAAAATTAACACTGGCTCACTAGTTAAGAGTTCTTTTAACTTATCGAACGCATGCTTCTCTTTTTCGCCAAATTGAAATTTCTGTTCCTTTCATAGCAGGTCACTTAAGGGCTTAGCAATCAATGAGTAAGAGGGTATGAACTTTCGGAAAAGTCCAGTAAACCCGAGGAAAGACTGAATCTGCTTATACGTCGTAGGCTGTGGAAAATTCCTTATTGCCAGAGTTTTTTCAATGGATGGTCGTACCTTTCCATTTTCTATAATGAATCCCAAGAAATTGACCTTCGTCTTAAGAATCTGGCATTTTTCTTTCTTGATATCCAGTCCATAGTCCCTCGCCAAGTCTAATACCTTCTCCAGCCTAGTAATACCCTCTCCTTCCGTCGAACTCAGCACAACAATCAAGTCATCCATATAATATATTCCTATGTTTTCTTTAGTTAATTCTCTGAAAATGTGACTAATGAATCTTTAAAAGACAGCTGGACTATTACACAATCCAAAAGGGCATCTCAAAAATTCAAATTGGCCACTCGGTGTCACGAATGAGGTGTACTTGACACTTTTTTCTTCTATAGGCACATGGAAAAATCCATTTCTTAGGTCAATGGTACTAAAATACTTTGCATCTGAAGGCAATCTAACACGTCTTCAATAAGAGGGAGCGGAAACCTATCCTTAACAACAACCTTATTTAATTTTCGATAGTCACAACAAATTCTAGTCTTTCCATCGTTTTTGGTAACCAACACAATCGGGCTGGCATAATCAGAAGAACTAATAATGCTCTCACTTAGCCACTCTTGAATTTGTTTATCGACAATTTCTTTCTCAGGCGCAGACAGTCTTCTGGGTCTTTGATAAATAGGTTCTGCTTCCTTCACGATAATACTCATTTTTATGTCTGTTCCTTACACTTAGCCGGCTGATAGTTTTCTAATAATTCTTCTACTTTTTCTCGTTGGCTTACATTCTCAATATGTTTCAGATCGATGGCTCTTTCTTCATCCAGAGTGATCTGCATTAAAAATTTCTCCTTATCTTTCTTGTAAATTATTATCTCATTATTTACAAAACTTATGTTAACCAGAGACAAAATATCATTTCCTATAATTGCCCTGAAATTAGAGGCTTATGTGGGAATAATGTGAAATTTTAATTGAACTTCTTCGTCATTAATCATAACGCTTTGACAAAAAGATCCCAGAGTCATCACTTTGTTCAAACCCAGTTCTTTAAGAGCTCTTTCAGACGGGGATACTGTATGCAAGATACCGTATGCGGGATACAGAATTACGACCGGATACGTTTTACTTCTGTATCGCATACCGTCTTGTCTTGTTGTTTTAGTTCGAAAACAGACCCAGTGTAGTGCAGTTGTAGTTTTAAATTATGGAAATAGAAGAGTGTATTGCGGTGTGGCATTTATTAAATAATAAGAAGAAGAAACTAAAAAAGAGGCGTATTTTGTGGGTCCATCCCATGTTGGGATTAAGAGAAAGCAAGGGAATCTATAATTTATTATATCAAGATTTGTTGCAAGATCCATCGAAGTTTTTAAATTATTTTCGAATGTCTATTCAGTCCTTTGAGGAACTTCATAATATTTTGAAAATCAGACTTGTTAAAAAGGATACAAATATGCGTAGAAGTATTGCGTCAAAAGAACGACTAGCCATGACATTAAGGTAAGGAAAAATACTTATATTTTTTTTTCTTAACGAATTTTTATTTAAAGTTTTCCAAAAGAAATTTAATAATTATCTTATTACTTAGTCTATCTTTATTACTTATTACTTAGTTTTTGTAGTTTACAAGGAGATCGATGAAGGATCCGTCTGTTGAGGTGGCAGTTGATTCAACGGAATGGGGTGAGAGGAGGGGAATTGTTTCTGGTCTTTGATTGGATTGATTGGGATTGTAACTCGATGAATGAAGTGTTAAAGGTTGAATGTTGAATATTGGGACGCTAAATCGGAATGAGTGGAAGAAGGATGACCATAAACGTGCAGATGTGAAGATGATGACTTATGTTGTGTAAAGGGGGGATTAGGAGTGGAAGGATAAAACGGCAAATGTTGTACATGGTTGTAATTTAATGCATATTGAGGGGGTAATAGGGCAGATTTTATCGATTGTATCATTGCCAATTTCACATCCATCTTTTTGTCAATTGGCGCTCTTTTAAAGTCAGGCAGTAGCGAAAGAATGAAATGTCGATCTCCGTCATTATCTAGAATAATCTCATTTGTTTGTCGCTGTTCAAGACTTGCCTTCAATAGTTTCACTATCTCGGTGTTATGGTCGGTTTCCGATGCCCCTTTCCTTTTTTTCTGTACATGTGTAGGCCTTATAGGAGTAATATGCTCGTTTTGTACATGATCCAAAGTTTCTCCGATATTCTCATTTTCCTCTATAAAATTTGAAGTGGTCCTAAAATAGATCTATTAATTTGGTAGTTCATAATTTGACAAATTAAATTTTTATACTCTCTATTTGAAGAGCATCGCATCAAAAATGAGCTGTTCAAAAAATATATAGGTTTTCCAAGAAGCTCCGTCACCACTTTTTTTCTATTTTCTGTTCGCCAACTCTCGAGCAAAAGAGTTTCTTAAATTCTTCCATTTTTTTTGAAGATCTTTCTCTGAAAAATTAAAAAAGTTTGTTTTTTATTATTTTCAGGTACCTGGCGACTGGTTGCTCACTTACTGAGCTACATTATAACTACAGAGTTGGAATTTCAATAGCGAGTGAAATAATTCAGCAAACATGAAAGCTAATTTGGATATTTATGAAAGAACAATGTATACCAATGCCCACACGAGACAAATGGTTAGAATGTCGTTGGCGTTGGTATGTCGCAGACGGTTTTTTGAAAAATGCAAATTATCCACACTGTTTGGGTGCCATAGACGGCAAACCTTAGAACATTGAAAGGCTAGAAGTAGCATGCCGTGGAACTATGGGCAGGTTTGTTTGCTTGCAACATCTCTGATGCAATGATGTCAAATGCTTATAGAGAAATGGCAAAAATCACTTTATAATAGCATAAAAATTTTCAGTTGTTTCCGAATGCACAAAACAATACTACTGCTCCGCTTTAATAAAATATCAAGCATTTTTTTAAAATAAATTTGATAAGATATCGAATATATTGAAGTCAATATACGTTAAATAAATGAAAATAAAGTACGAAGAAACGAGAAAACGGTAATGGCATCGCAACGCCGCTCGATCGTATTGTTGATGTCACCGATGCAAGCACTCTTTACCAGTGACGTCGTCAACAAATATTTACCTGATAAATTTTTATTAATTATTAAAGAGTTCGACTATAAGTAATATTACCACTTATGAGCTATTTATGTGTTTTTTTTTAATGGACTTCATTAGAGGAAGGTCCTAATAAAAGGCAGCATTTTTGTCAAAGCATTTTTAAGGAAATTAAATATTTTATTAATATAATATTATAGATTTCTTAATAAATGATGTTTTAAGACACAAATTTTTAACATTTTGCAAAATTTTATTGTTATTGTTATATTGGACAAAACTCAGTTTTACATCACTTACTTATATCACATAATATATACTTCTATGGTGCTGACTTTTTCAAAGAGACAGTATTGCTTCAGCGGAAAAAGTTAAAACTACAAGGATGTTCAAATTGTGAAGGAGTTGCAGGTTTTTTGTAGGTTATAAGATTTTTATTATGAGTATTTAGCCTATATAATGGTTTTGAGACATTTAATAGTGACCTATATAATTCCTAATACCAATTATTATATCATATTAATTTATACTAAAAAACAAAGCCCACCTAAGAATAAAGACTATGTACAATAGATTAGATAGTTTATTAGTAGTAATATACAAAAGTAGTAGTAGTAATATACAAAAATATGTAGTATGTTGCCCAACATTTTTCGAAAATCATGTTATTATTTCTTAAGTATTTTAATAAGATCTAATTCAATTTCTTTGGCGCAAATTTGTTTGTTGCAATCTTCGAATTTTAATTTTTTTTTATTTTTTTTTCTATAATTTGGTGACAAGTGATTTAGTTTTTAAAACGGTGGAATCATCAGTGCTTAGGTCCTCAGGATATCATTTTGATTTTACCCTAGAATAATATACATAAAAATGTATTATGATAATCCAATTGATCAATAAAATGTATGTTATTATAAAGAATCTTTGTAATATCATACATTTAATTAATATTAAACAAATATAACACAATAAAATACTATATCACTTTTAAATAAGATATATAGAATAGGATATTACATGGCAAAAAACTAGTAGTCTATTTTGAGTGTATTTTTACCTTTTCCTTGGCAGAGTCAGGGAATGTGTACCAGTTAAACAAAAACGGCTTTGATGAGAAATTGTAATTGTTGACCTAGACCCCACGATTACTGTAGAACTATTAATCTCAGATGCAGTTATTGTTGATGATGAATGATCAGATCTGTAATTATACAAAATTTGGTGTATCAAAAATATTAATCTATTTTAATTATCCATACTTATCTATATTAGTTTCACTGTTTGTACTATATACCATTTTGGAAGCTAAAGAAGTTTTTGCACTCTTCAGGAAAGCTGCCCCTGCAGCTTTGAAGGATAAATCACTTGGTAAATTAACTGAATTATCCGCTGCTGTGTTTTTAACCAGTGCATCAGAAATCCTAGTAAAAAAATAGTTTTACACACTTACCTAATTTAATTAGTATTAGTTATAAATAAAGCTTATATGAGTAACACTAATCCTTTTAATGATGATTTTTTTATACTAGAAAAATATATTTAAAAAAAATTATCTTTGAGGTAGAGCTGATTTGTTTTATAGTCTGGCTACTGATAATATTATCTTCCTTATATAAGAAATCACTTCTAAGGATGTGATCTGAACAAACAAATATCTTCTGTTTAATTGTGTTGATTTCCATTAATGAAATCCATTGTTCCCTTTGGGCATATATTAGGCAGTCTATAATAAGTATTTGTTATTTAATCAAAAAGCAAAAAAAATTACAGTAATGAATTAATATGTGGTGCCAATTACTATATATATTATTGTAAGTTGCAATATGGTAAAACAAAAAAAAATTATCGACCAAATTTTAGGGAAAGACAAAATTAACTTTATACATAGATATCAATATCTAAATAAATTTCAAAATTCTTTAAAAGCAATAAAAAATTAGTAATTTCATCTATCTACCTAATGTCTATATTAAAAAAACATAACTATACATAGATAGGTACATGGGTATTAGGTATGCCTTCTTTCTGCCAAAACAACAAAAAAAAAACATAAAATCCTGCAATAAAACCAGGGACAAAATTCTAATTTTTTTATTTTTTATAGCCTATTGATAGATGAATATGTTCAAAAGAATATTTAGATTTAAAAATATAAATATTTTGGTATTTTACGCACACTTTCACATTCAAGTTTTTATTAGGTTTATATCTATAAGATCCCCTATTCTACGTTTATGATGATGGTTACCCCATGATGTGATGTTATGAAAGTATCGGTACTTACTTGTGAAAAGATCGGCTTGAATCACCTTTTTATCATGATGCGGCACAAACGACACAAGTTTTTCCCATCCTAGCAATTTAAAAAAAACACTAAAATGTGGCCTTTTTCCTTTTGAAACCGAAAATTAAAGAAAATACACGAATCCCGAAAATAAACAAAAAGCCGTTTGACAGATGACACTACGCGTATGGCTCAGGCGCTTAAGCTCCGGTGTTGTCGCTTCAAATTTTTTTAGAAGCAGTTTTAGGGATAAGAATGTTAATAATTTTGTTTTTTTTTTGCTTAAGGATATTATATTTATTCTTAAAATAGGTTAATTGTAGTATTTATACTTTTTATTTTAAAATTTCCTATAAAATACAACACAAATAAGTTAAATTAACGTTATAATGGTTGTTAAAATATAGCTAAAAATTTCCTCCGTTGGAAATTTGCGTCGACTTAACAACAGAGAATCGGCAAATATGTTTGTAAACAAAAAACCCCTCTTGCCCCTGTGCACATGTTGGACTCAAACAAAGTTGTTGTTTACTAATTCTAGCCTTTCAATGTTCTAAGAATAACATAATAGAACAGTTTAACCAATCGAATAATGTTTTATTAGGCATAGGTATGTGTCTACTAATAAACAAATAGACGCCAGTGGATAAACAATAATTTTAAAGTCTGATTAACCATTCTGGGGGATTTAATCTTTAATAATGAAACCAAGGTTATGAAATTGTTTGGTGCCCTCATTATGACGTGTTGTAATCCTTCAGGGTGGTTGATCAGAGTCATGAAATTCTACCTCTGTTTTTACAATTTTGGTATACTCTTTTCCACACTACCCCTGAGGTAGAGTTAACGGCGCGTTTTTTTTAGGTGGATTCCCCTAGAGGCCTAGTCCACAAATTAAGTTCGATTATTTAAAAATTTAAAATAAATTAAATTTTCTATTTAATGATAATTTCTGAGCGACTCTCTTTAAATTCTAAGGCACTGCTATAATAAAAATTGGTTTATGAAATTGCTTCATTCAACCAATTCGAACATAAACTCATTTGTTGTAAGATAAATTTTGTACCTAACCTATAATAAGAATAAAATACAAGGCTGTCCAATTTAAATATTTTTTTTCTTTGTTTTTTCAACTTTTTACAATACTTTGTATATATCTAAAACTATGTGTAATAAAGACTATAAAAGAAATATGTCACCCCTACATCTTTTACACGGTGACCAAAAATACGAATATTTCAAAAGCTGAAGATTTTTTAAAAAATCGTTAAGACACGTCAAATTAGTTATTGAAGAGTACAACTTTTTAATGAAAATTATGCCGTTTTTTCTTTTACCCTCTGCCATTGGGGTGGTATCCGACCTTATGAAAAAAATAATAATGGTTCTTAAAAATAATAATAATTCCTAATGATAAAAAATAAATTATATAGGGGATTAATCCTAAATAAAATATCTACAAAAAGCAACCACTTTTTTTTCACTAACCAGATCCAACTACAATAACATTTAACCTTTTTTTTGGGAAAAAAATACATAACAAAAAAAACATAATTATTGAACAGGTCCCTGGATTGCCTAATTAACATTTTCTAACCTCAAAAACAATTTACCATCAGTTAAAAAATTATCAATATTAGCGAATTTATAAAAGCAAAGAACGAAAACAAAAATCTAGGAAACTAATAAGTTTGTTTTGATGAACTTATCACAGTTAAAAACCCAATCGTGACAAATATTTGGTCTTTTAACGGGAAACTTAAACATTTTCAAACTGCATTTCCGCCTAAGGTTGTCGCAATTTAAATAACATTTATTGCTACCCGTAAAACCCGTAAGACTAGACATTTTTGTTTTGTTTCAAAAATTAACAACGCTAAAAAAAGTAAACTACTCCCCTTAGGCCAATGTTTATGAAAAAAATGCGGGCTTTATCACATGACAATATTATGATATGCAAGTCATGCCAAAAACAAAATAATCACACAAGGTGAGCCGTCGAGCCGCTCAACTCAATATGATCATAGAATAACCAGACCAATCAAGATCGACACGCGCGACACGCTAGAAAAGAAATTTTGCACGAGCGAAATTCCTTGGCCGCCCAACTACCGTCCCAGCTGATCGAGTTGGGTGTCCAAATAGGTGCCATTTACAATGCATTGGAGTATTTTTCTATTTGTCTGGTAATTCTATGTTGATAGGGAACCAAGCGCCAAAATTAAAAAAATTAGTTAGTGCTGCCATCTTATAGTAAAAGGTCTAATTTACGTTATTTTAAATAGTAGAAAATTAAAATTCTACCCCAGGCGCCATCTCTGAGACGCTGAACCAAGTGACATCGGCAAAACAGGTGTTTAAGCTTTTATGTAAACAGATCCAAGCGACACACATTTTCATAGTATTACCGTTGATTGAATATTTGGGAAGATACGCAATCCTGTGTTAAAAAGTGTACCCGGTCGACTATCGGATTGCCGTTCAGTTTCGTGCACCGTGTGGTGCTGCCGCGAAGCGTCAAATCTAGGAACGATTTTATTTTAGCTGCGTGGACATGGCTTTTGGCTTCTTTGAGTCAGGTTTTCAACGACGCTGGAATCTCCGGTTACGCGGCCGTGTTGGATATTTTTTTAAGATATGGGATGATGCTGCCAGCTATGTTTTTATTATTTTTTTTGAACATACAACACGGTGTCATTTATGTGGTGGTCAAGTGATAAGTGATATACTTAAGGGTGGAGGCATATTGAAATTTCTTAAAAGTTTAATTTTATAAACAAATAATTACTTACCAAAATATGTTTTTGAGACAAAAATTAATACATAAATATATATAAAAAGCTATTTTTACAAAATTACCAACAAAGTTTGATACAAGTTATAATTCCAACAAACATTATGTTTCCTCCATTTTGTGTTCAAGAGGGTCAAGTTTTTAAATAAAAAGCCCGTTGCACTTAATTAACTAAAAACTAATATACAAAAAATATGTGGAACAAATTTTAAGATATAAGTAGGTTTCACGTAAATATTATAAAGAATAATTTAAATAATTCATAAGACTTAATACCGATGGTAATATAACTTCTTGATCAATAATTTTTTGTAAAAAGTAACCCATTTTGTCATGTGATTCAATATCTGAAAAATTGTGCAGCCTAGTGAGATCTGTAAAGTAAGCGGTTGTGAGTGAGGATGTTAATAGAAATAGAAAATAGGCCACATTTTAAGTTTTAAGCGACACAGGAAAATTCTCAATTACCAGTTGTTACAACTATACTTAAAACTATAAAAAGATACCTAGTAACAAAAAAAAACATTTTGTTTAAAGACCCCGCATCACGGTTATACAGGACGTCAATAGAGGTGGTCAATTAGAGGAAAGTTGAGCAATATAGTGTCCTTTTATAATAAAATCTAAATACTTCCTAAATTTTGCAAAAAACTGAAATTTGGCAAAATCATTTTATTTTTTTTCTGGCGTTTTTTCAAAATATATGACAAAAGTATTTATTAAATGAATAAATTATTGTGACCACTTTTTCTCGCCTATACGATGACACCTTTAAATTTAAAATACGACGTTCTGTCTTTAAAGAGCCATCATCAACTTTGTTTTTCTTTGTCGGCGCTATATTGACCATTTGCAGTTTAACGACGCGGGAATCTTTGGGCGCCCGGCTGTTTTGTTATTTTTTTAAGACAAGGGCGATGATGATAACAGCGCTTTTATTTATTTTGTTATTGCCGATATTTAAATGCGCTGTGATCTCGCATAAATAACTAGATAAATGTGGTGGTCAAGTAATGTATTGGAAGGTGCTATCTCTTACAACTTAAATTTTATTAACAAATAATAAATTACTTACCAAAATCCTTTTTTGAGACAAAAATAAATAAATAAAAACAAAAGAAAAATTCAATAAGCTTTTATTTATTAATTAGAAAATTAACAAAAATATTAAATAAAGGTGATGATATAGGTAGGTTTCACGTAAATATAAAGAGTAAATTAAATAATTAAAGATTTAATATCTATATACGATACTATAGTTTTTTAGAGTGAATAATTTATTGCAAAAAGTAGCCCGTAATGTGATTTTTGACAATACGGGTTTGTGAAACCAGCCAATATCTCAAAAACTGTGTAGGGTAGTGAGATCTGTGAAGTACACTTTTTTTGGACAAAAATATTGAAAAATAGATACCTTTAACTGAAATTAATATAAAAATAAAATCGCAAAATTTAAAAGGTTTTGAATAAGGGTGTAACAACACTATAAAATATAGAAAATAGGCCACATTTTAATTTGCAATACAGGCAAACACTTAATTACTAATTCTTAAAACTAGAAAAAGTTAATAAGAAAAAAAACAAATATTTTGTTTAACAGTATGAAGGGTCTCATCGCGATTATACAGGATGTCCAAAATAAGGATGAGCAGTAAATGGTTTAATTAGGCGAAAGTTGCGCAATATAAATGCAATGATTGAATAAATGCAATCTAAAAATTGGAAAAATGCCAAATACTTCCTAATATTCAGGAAAAAGGTGAAATTTGGCAAAATGGTTTTTTTATTTTTTTCTGGCGTTATTTGAAAATATAAAATAAAATCATTTATACATTGTTGTAAACACTTTCTCTCATTTACAAGTTAACATCTTTAACTTTTAAATACGACGTTCCTTCTTTAGAGAGTCATAATCAACTTTGTTTCTTCTTTTCGACGCCATGTTGGCCACTTGCAGTTTTGAATAACCCTTTTAATTACTTTATCAACGAGGTAATTTCTAGCTAGTAGTTGGAATCATCCCTATTAAATATTATATACCTCTCTCTCTTTTAAATACAATTTCGAATTTCAAAAAATTCAAAACATACTTTATTCATAAATACATGGTACCTACTTGTTGACATGGTACTTTTATGATATAAAATAGGCACATTAATCGACATATTACTAACACATAATTTAAAAACAATACACAATAGTGGGTTCAACATACTAGTATAAACACAAAATGTATTTTCAATTTCAAAGCAAGACGACTTAAAATTTTTTTAGAGTAACATCACAAATTCTAACCTTTACAACTTTACTAAAAACTAATTATATACTATTGGCCTATTCCTAACTATCTTCAAAAAATTCTAATGCTATAAAAATATTTGCTTTTAAGAAGTTTCGTTAAGGACTTTTTAAAGCGAGGAGACTTTTATGACATTTGGAAAATGATTAAAAATTTTTATGCTCAAGTAAATAAGAGAATTCTTAGTTCACTTTTCGGGATGGGCATTGGAATATTGTATTTTTTTCTGATATTATAATGTTTTAAGGAGCCATTATTTTGAAGATACAATTTATATTTTTTGTATATTAGTCAAGCAGACTCAACAATAAACAAGCAACACAAGGAAAGTATCTTTAAATAGGGGTCTGCATGTCCTGTGGAGATTTATGACACATATATTTAATGGCTTGTTTTTTAAAAACAAACATCGAGTCAAAAAGCCGTTTACTAATGCAACTCCAAAATGTTATTCCATACTGTAGGTATTTTTGTATGAAAGTAAGTTCCAACTTTCGACAAAAAAAATATCAATCTCAGTTCATTTAAAACCATTCTAACAGCATAACATCGTCTAGCCAGTTATTGCCTCCTGACATATCTCCATAAAACTTAGGTTTATGATCGATAACAATTCCAAGAAATCTGTTAAAATTATTCACTTCCAATTCTTTGTTGTGAATCATGAACTGCTCTGAGCATAAAAACTTAACAATTTAGTCTTATCTATGTTTAAAGACATCAAATTAGCATCAAACCACTGTTTAATCATTAATAAATCTTTAGAAATTGTTCTAGGTTAATGTGCTTTTATTATTGTCCATAAGATAGTGGTGTCATCTGCAAAAATAGTGAAGAATCCTCTTATCTGGAGCGACCCCAGTTCATTTATATACAATAGAAATAAAATAGGACCGAGAAACGAACCCTGCTTACTACACAAAGTTCAGACAAACTGCCATTTGGCCAAACAAACTTTTTTCTGTCTAACAAAACAAAATTTTAACCATTCTAGAGCAACTCCCCTAAACCCATATCTGGAAAGCTTACCGAGCAATATTCCATGGTTGACACAGTCAAAGTGTTTAGATAAGTCACAGAATACCACTGCAGCAAAGTGACCTTCTTCAAGCTCAAATATAATCTTTCCAGGAATAAAAACATTACTCGACATTCATTTAATATGTTATTTTTTTTAATTAGGAAAGCAGCTACCATTCGTACTATAACCAGTTTCTCAATAACTTTAAAGGCTTTTTAGGCTTTATTTTTATCTTTTTCATGAATGAATTTCATCATGAAAACAATTATTGAAAATACTTAAAACACTAAAGACCATAAACATAATATATTGATTTAAAATTTTCTTAAAGTAAAAAAAAGAAAAAGAGAAAATGGCTCTCATAGACATGAAGAGACAGTATTTTTAAGAGTTCGGATTGATTTTTGTAGATAAAATAGATAATTTTCTGTGAGGTTTATAATTAGATTTTTTTAAAGATTTTCTAATAAGATTTTGAGATTCCCATATTAGGTTGTTATAAATCAAAGTCTTAATTAATATACGCACACTGATTAATTTTGCCTAAAGAAGCCATCGTCTCACAAACTAAACACATTTACATATATCTATCTATTTGTGATTATGATATCCAAGAAAAATTTTTAACAACTACCAAATTGCAATACGGCAAACACGAACCTGTGCAAAAACTCTCCCACACGACTCGGATGATCGGCCGATTACTAATGAGAAGCGACGGACGAAATTATTTTCGCGCATACTGGAGAGAATCGCCATCTATTTTTCACGCATATTTGCGGTCACGTTTTAGCCCATAAGGTTGCGTATCTTCCCAAATATTCAATCAACGGTATTACGAAATGTCGTTTGGTTCCCTTTACACATATGTGGCTTGATAATTTGTGGTTTTTTGTGTGAAAATGAGTGCAAGATCAAAACTGATTGTGTTAAAAGCACTTAACTAAAACTGTAAGGAGGATAACTATCCAGATTTTTTAACGAAAAAGCCTAAGGTAAGCATACCATAAAATAAACATTTTATATAGGTTAGGTTATTTAGTAAGACTTGTTTTCTCGTTTATTTCCTTTAATTTTTTAAATTTTATTTAGTATTTGAATAAATTTGCCATTGATTTTAACAAATTATTCAATTAAAAGTAATATATATCTAATCATTCCAAGAATTTTAATAGATATATTTCATCTAAATAGATCCAACTTGAACAAATGGTGGTTGGTTCCTTTTATACAAAAACGAGTTATTATATTATGCACATGTTTTTAAAGATCCATTTATATTAAAATTTTCAGATGATTGTCAAAAAAGAAATTGATAACGTTTTTAAAGAGTTGATCAATCTAAAAAGACGTCGGAACAATTTAATTGACTTCGTAACTAGACCATCTCTTTCTCGTCTTTTTTAAAATCAATATTTCCCAGATTCTCAAGAAAAAAAATAGTTATTATTTATAAATAAATTCTGTGATTGTCCTTAATTCCTTACATCATAATAGATTTAAAGTTATTTTGACAGTGTATATGTAATGTTATATTTTTACAGATTACATCCCCTAAGAATCATACCGAAGATGATAACCAAGAAAATGAAACTCCTGAAAAAACAACAAATTTGCGATGTTCGCCTCAAGAGGGAGATGATCCAATTGAAAGTCCAGCACCAGATTGAGTTGGAATAAATTTAGATTTAGATCTCTTGGAAGATGATAATTACGGATTTACAAGTGAGTCAATATGTGAAACATTCGAAGTTCTAGAAGATGGAGAATTATATGCAGTTTCAAACCAATCTCAAATTTGTCCCAAAGATTCCGTGCTTCCAAATAATTCTGATACTACTACAACAGAAAACGAGGCTAATGCATTTTCCAGGCATATTTCTGAAGGTGCATTGGACAATATAAATAGACTTTTTTTGGGAGACTATTCTAGAGATGCAACATCCAGCCCCTATAGTTCGGGACATAATAGTGAGGAGAATGACGACCATGAGAAAAATGATGAAAAATGATGATGATAAAGCGACTTCGTTCCAGAAGAAATCGGTTCGGAGGAAAGTGAGCTTGAAGATATTATAGAACAGATAGAAGAGCAAAATATGTCAAGTGAAATCATAGCTGAAACGGAAACTTGGAAAGGATGCCCAAAAAAAGGAAGAAAAAATAAGTACCCAGGACAAACGTTTGCTACAAGAAAGAAAATGCGAGACTTAAATAAGAAACATTATAACGTTAAAGGAAAGTTAGTGCCCAGCAAAAAATTTGTTAATTAATTACCTTTGTAAATGTCAAAAAAAGTGTAATGAAAAAGTTTCAGAAGAAACAAGAATGAATTTGTTTCTTAAATTTTGGGCTCTTGGTTCGTACGATTCGCAAACAGGGTATATTGCCTCGACAGTAAAAGTATTAACACCAGTAAAAAGAAAGCGTTTCAAAGAAGGGCCAGGCAAAACATTTTCTAGGGTATATATTTTACAAGATACAGAAGTTTGTCGTGACATGTTATATGTACGTATGTATACTTACATTTTATATGTAAGAGAAATTTAGTCGCTTGGAATAATAGCACTGATTTAGACTTTATAGTAGCCAGAGAGTATAAACCAAATCTCCTGTTAAGACCTGGCGGATTTCTTATTTTTTTAATTAATCAATCTGTCCCAACTTTATATTATCTCATTCCACGTTTAGCTCATAAGGAACAAATTGCATCATTGCTGAACGAAATTTTATTACAAAAAATTAATTTTAAGCCCATTAACTGTTCCAAACATAATTTGGCAGAAAAGTAGCATCTTTTCTTGTAAGATGTGCGATTTACTTTTGGTGTAAAAGGGTTAATAAAATTTTTCGAGGCCACGATGCAAAATTTGTACTTTTTCTAAAAACTTGTCCTAACAAAAATGTAATTGATCCAGTCAAAGTAACTGCTTACAAGATGGGAAAATAAAAGAAAATTGAAGAAGAAGTATAAAAAATAATATTTTATAATATATATTTAGTTTGACAAAGCTAAAGCATATATATGTATAATGTAATATATTCAATTCATCTATTTCTATTTGTTAATGAAATGTCATATTGCTTTAGTGAAACATCCTAATTTTTTTTTCTGTTTATTTATTTAGAGTAGGTATGTATCTCTATATTAGCCCCTTTACTGTATCTGTTATTTGTTAATGATTTACCCTTAATCGTTGATGATCCATTGGATTTAGTTATGTTTACATCTTAGAAATATTAATTTATGTTAAGAAAATTTTAAACAGCTTTACGGCCATGGGACAAATTTACAATTATAATACGCGAAATAACAGTAATCTACTAGTACCAGCTCACAATTTGTCATTCTTTGAGAAAAGTGCTCGCTATATGGGTATAAGGCTGTTTAACAAATTACCTTCCCATTTAAGCAACATGAGTTTCTCGGCTTTTAAAAATGCTATGTCCAGAATATTGTTTAACTGCGAACCATACAATATTGAAGAGTTTTTTGTATTAGATTTGGTATGAATCTTTTGTATTTTGTTTTAACTTTAAATTTCTTTTGTACTTCTTTTGACGTTTTCCATACTATTTACTGTTTGGTCTTATGAATAAACATTTATTTATTATTTATTATTCATTATCTATACCTAATAAGTATATTTTATTCTGTAAGGGAATCCAAAAAAACCTTTGCAAAAAGTTGATATTTAATGTTTTATTTTAAATAAAAAATATTTAGATACTAAAAAATGCTATTTTTATTAATGTATCACAAATCTTTTCGTTTTACTTATAGTGTTGTTAATTTTTCTTGTTAAACGTTTAACCATTTTTTCCAAGTTAACTATGTATATTGTTCGAATTTTTCCGAAATAGGCAATTCAATTCTGAAATCTATCAGTTTCAGGAGAGAAAATATCTTGTTTTAAAAAAATTCAAACAATACCTAAAATAAAGGTAAGAGGTTTAAAAAATATAAAGGCATTTTTTTGACATATATTTAGAAATTTTCCGTCACTTATGATGAAATAAGGCAGATAAATTAGTGTCACTAACAAGTGATGCCAAATACCTGAATATGTTTAAAAAAATGCTTTTACATCATTTCTACCGACATGACAAATTTAATTTGTTTATCTTAAAAA
The DNA here is from genome assembly GCF_022605725.1 of Anthonomus grandis grandis. Classification (NCBI taxonomy): domain Eukaryota; kingdom Metazoa; phylum Arthropoda; class Insecta; order Coleoptera; family Curculionidae; genus Anthonomus; species Anthonomus grandis. Next base: position 2,236,264 of record NC_065563.1, read on the forward strand.
ATAAAAAAGTGATTGAGTGTTGCCTCTTACCATTGTCACTCGGTACTCGGTATACAGGGTTTCCCAGATAAAGTGATATACATGGGGATATCGGAAACCGTTATATATACAGGGTGGGGTTTTTAGAAAACCTGCAATATCGTCGCTATCTTAAATCCGATTTTATTAAAATTTGGTAGTTTTGGGATATCAACGATGACCAATCAATTGACGTTTACGATATTTTTCTAGGCCTTCTAGTTTTGCGACAACCATAGCCAACTTTGTTATTTCTTATGGGCGCCATATTGGATTTGTACACATTTCAATTGTCATTTTAATTCCCTTTTTAATGGTGTATCACACTTGCATATCAGTTGTGCACTTCGGGTACTTCCCATTAGAACTCCATGAGAGCGAGAGAGAAAGGTAGATACATTTATTGAGGGGTAAATGAGATACCCTTCTAATATGCAAGTGTAATACATCATTGAAAAGGGAATTAAAATGACAATTGAAATATGTAAAAATCCAATATGGCGTCCATAAGAAAGAACAAAGTTGGCTATGGTCCGGTCGTCGCTAAACTAGAAGGCTTAGAAAAAAAGTAATACCACCATTCGATTGGCCGCAATCAATAATACAAAACTACCAAATTTTATTAAAATCGGATTTAAGATGGCGACGATTGCAGATATTCTAAAAACCCAATTTTTAGATTTAGCCCGATATTTTGAAAACCCCTCTAGATATCGTGTATGTTATTATCGCATCTAATTGGGCTTGGAACTGCACAACTTTTTCCTCATTTAACCCACCCTGTATATATAACGGTTTCCGATATCTCCATCTATATCACTTTATCTAGGACACCCCATAGTTAACCGAGAAAAAATTTTGAATAATAATAAAAAAAAAACTGTAGAAGTCAACATAAAATTATGTCTTAAAAAAGTAGATACTTAACCGTTGGGTGGCGCATCAAACTCTCCGACAGCATACAGCGTTGCCGTTTCCCTTATATTTTGACAGACAGACTTATAACCGATCGGCGACGCTATAGCTTTGGGTAATTTCAGGACCCGTCTTGAAACACGGACCATGGAGTCTAGCATGTGCGCGAGATCGGGACTGGGCGAGGTGAAGGTCATTCGCGTGACCGAATCCGAGCTCGGTCTTGTGCCTTGGCCTCCCGCGGAACCGCCTTGCTGCGAGGCCCGGAGGCGTCCTTCGCGGGAACTTCCGGTGTCCTCTTCGGCCGCTATTTAACGGTCAGCTCAGAACTGGCACGGACCGGGGGAATCCGACTGTCTAATTGAAACAAAGCATTGCTATGGTCTTAACGTAATGTTGACGCAATGTGATTTCTGCCCAGTGCTCTGAATGTCAAAGTGAAGAAAATCAATCAAGCGCGGGTAAACGGCGGGAGTAACTATGACTCTACGCGAGCTGTCGGTAAACGAACGCAAGCGAATCATTTAGTGTCTTAGAACCTATATTTCACAAAATGTTTAGCCTATCTCGCCAAACCGGTTGCCTGCACGTGGCAGGGCTGCTACGGTCGGTTCTTGTAAGAACCGATTAACCGGACCCCGTGTACTTGTACTTGTGCTTGTACACGTGTCATTGCGGAACTGGGCTCATTTCCTCTTTCGAGATTAAAGGCTGGCTTTGGCGTTGCTAACAGTCAGCTACCCACTTCACACACTTTAACTGGACCGTGTAGTTCATCCTCAGTTTTGCGATGCCTCGTTGTGTCTGCCTGAAAGAGTTCGCTACTGAGTCGGGTTTAAGAACTCACCTAACCCGGCTGCAGTGCAGGGGACTCCCTGGTCCTGACTCGAACCAGTGCAGAGTATGCGGCGGGCGTTACGACACCTACACTGTGATGCGACTTCACTCACAAAATATACCCCCTTAGAAATTTCAGTTAAATGGCGCACGTGTGAATTATGAAAAAGCTTTTGCGGTCAATCACAAGGGGCGCTGCATGTCATGACAAGTAACACGTGACATATTCTAGCTAAACCAGGCTAAAGAAGTAAACAAAGCCGACATTATGTGCACATTGCCCATTATTCTGTTTCCGTCATATTGTCTTGTGTTGATGCGTTAATCTTTTCGTTTTTTGTTGTTTTGTGTTAGTTTTGAAAGGGGTATTTTTAAAAAATCAGACTGCCTTAGTGCTTACATTATTGCGTGTACAGTGTTTGTGTTAATTGCTGTTCATTATGTATAATGCTGGTGAAAAAAGACCTTCAAAAAAGAAGTGTTGTGTACCTGGTTGTTTGGACAAAGAAAGCAGTCGCTTTCGTTTCCCCAATAAAAACAATAAGTATTGGGTTGATATGTGGTTAAAGAAAATAAATAATCCAAAACTTATGACCATGTCTTTTGATATTTTATATCAAAATTGTGTTGTGTGTGAGAGACATTTTCTGCCTGAACAAAGACAATATGGTACAAGACGAGGGCTTACGCCAAATGCTGTCCCAGTTTTATACCTCACTGATAATACAGGTAAAAAGAGTGATTATTGTATACTGTTAATTAACTAACTAAATTACCTAATTATTAAAGAAGAGTCTCATGAGCAAGAAGAGCTGCCAGAGCAACAACAGAGTCAACAACTTTTGCAATTGCCTGAACAAGTTTCTGTTCCTATTGAAATGGATTGCTTACCAGGTCCATCAAAAATAGATGGTAGTTTATTTGGTGAACATTCTCATGGTAAGCTAAACAAAGCTTAAACATTCTGACTGTGATATCACTCACAGAGTAAAATTTTGGTAAAAATTTTTTTTTTATTAATAGATATCTCACATGTAGAAGTTTCTGACCATATTGTCAGTTCAAGTGGACGAAATAATGATCAGATCGAGGATCAGATTCTAACCACATCTCCAAAAATTCAAAAACGTAAGCCATATATTTTGTTAAAATAACACAAAAAATTTAAAAAAACCTGCAGCTATATAATAATATGTATACATAGGAACATATCCAAAAAGGTAAAAGAACATTTATTCATTAGCTCATATAAAAACCTTGTATGTGGGGTTTGTTCCAAGTTTGGTATTTGCTGTCTTGCTTTTAAATTAACAATACTATAATATTTAGCTGCTTAACCTTTTAAATAATATTTATGTATCACTAGCTTTGTGCCTGTGGCTTCATTTCATTAATTTCAATTTTTTTATCCCAACCTTAACAACCTTTTTTACCCCTTTAATGGATGAAATTTAAAAAAAAACCTTAAATTGATGTTTTATTATTTCATATTGAGAGGCTAAATACATAATTTCATTCATTTCAAATTAAAAATGACCGAATTTTATAAATAACTTCCATCCCCTGTTTTACCCCTTTAGGGGTTGTATTTCGAAAAATTCCTCCTTAAATGACACCTACAGTATGAAATTAATATCCTCTCAAAATTTCAAAGTTCTATCTTTAGTAGTTTAGGCTTGGAGTTGAAAGTCAGGACATTGCCTTTTATATATACATATACATAGATAACTTAATAAAATAAATTTCTTATTTTCAGGTGTTAGTAAATATGGTATATTAAAAGAAGTCAATATTACAAGACAGAAGTTTTTAACTCCCAAAGCCAAACATGTTTATAAAAAAATTGTTGAAAAAAGCAATAAGCTTGCCAAATTAAGCCACAAAATCAAATCATATGAAGCTCGCATTCAAGCTGCTGAAAATTTAGCCAATTCCCATAAATTTGAAAAGTTAATAGAGCATGTCAACCCATTGACATATAATTTTATTATGTCTCAAATTCGAGTTCAGAAACAGAAGCCCAAAGCCAGAAGGTATACTCTCTCAGAAAAAGTTTTAGCTTTAACAATTCTTAAGGCAAGTGGTAGAGGCTACAGATTGTTATCCAAAATTTTTACTCTACCTTCCAAAAAAACTTTGACAGAGTTGTTAAGACAGATACCTTTCCCATGTGGCATAAACAAGGCACTATTCGAAAGTCTGCGGGAGTCTGTAAATAAAATGCCACCCCAGTATCGTATGGAAATCTTAGTTTTTGACGAGATGGCCATTGACAGTTTGGTTCAATATAATATAGGTGAAAATCAAATTGAGGGGATACATGATTTGGGGAACGAACACCGGAAACCTGAAATTGCAGACTATGCAAATGTCTTCATGCTAAAAGGCGTTTTTAAACAATGGAAGCAACCTATATGTTACACTTTCAGTGCAGGCCCAACAAGGAGCATTGCAATAAAGCAACCTATTGTTGAAATGATAAAGGAATGTTAACAAATTAATTTGGAAATTGTAGCCACAGTTTGTGACCAGGGCAGCGGTAATTCAGCAGCAATTAATATGTTGCTTGAAGAAACAAAGAAAATGTTTCTTAAAAAACAGGAAGAAAATCAGAATTTTGGATTTATAGTAAATAATCAAGAAGTAATTCCATTGTTTGATACTCCCCACCTTATGAAGGGATTGAAAAATAATTTATTGACTAAGGACCTTAATTTTGAAATGAACAATAAAAAGTGTGTTGCAAAGTGGAGGCATTATGAACAATTATACTTAATAGATTCGGAAAATCCCAATGAAAAAGTTTTTCCAAAATTAATGGACCAGCACATTATGCCGAATAAAATTAATAAAATGAAGGTGAAGTGTTTCACGCAGCTTTTTAGCCACCAAGGGTCTTTGATGAAAAGAATATTGATGTGGAGTGAGTATACTGTTTGTTTTTTAACCATATGCATATATTCATTTGTATATTTTTTCAGAGGCACAAGTTGACTTGGATCCTGATGCAAGTGATACTGCAGAGCTGACTTTGTTTCTTGACAAACTTTTTGACAGTGTCAACTCCAGCCACAGATCAGCACCTCCAGGGAAACCTTTGAAAGGAGGAGTGACCAAACAATCCAACCATGTAGAATGTTGGTACTATTGTATCAAGATATTAAAATCTATGAAATATTACTGCCCAAAAAAAAATAAATTTCAAAGGGTGCCTTCAGTGACAAATTTTATTAAAACTTTAGAAGGTTTTATTTATTTGTCCAAAAAAGTTTTAGAGCGGTTTCCTAAGAAATATATTTCACTTAGGGTATTCCAACAGGATGCACTTGAAAACTTTTTTGGATGTATAAGAAATTATAGTGGGAGGGAAATTAATCCCAGTGCTTCTCACTTTTTAACATCTTTTAAAGCACTAATAATAAAAATTTTTATGTCTGTCCATTCACCTGGTTCAAATTGCGAGCAGGACGAAAGTTTTGGTTTGTTGAGCAATGTAAAAAATTTTTTTGAAAACTTACAAAATAGTGAATATATGCCTGGAATATTGCCACTTGACAATAGCGACAATATTGAAATACCTCCGTCTATTATATCTTATAGAAAATCAAAGATTACGAGATGTATCCAGGTATATATTGCTGGTTTTATTACAAAAAAGTTTTTTAAAAAAATAAAATGTAATACTTGCCAGGAAAAATTACTATTTCGAGAGCATGATGCTGACACAGATTTTGTTAGTGCAAGGCAGTATGATCATTCTAAGTTAACAAAACCTGGAACATTTTTATCTTTTTTAATATGCCAATCAACTGCCCGATTGTTTTATTTAATTCCCAGGGTATGTCATTTAAAAAAAATTTCAATTGTTCTCGAAAAAATTTTACTCAAAGAGCAGCACCTTCATTATAAAATGATTAATAATGACTGTCATTTGAACAACGACATTACCCTGATGAGATACATAATTAGGTGTTGCCTTTTCTTTTGGACAAAACAGGTGAATCGCATAATAAAGGGAAAAGATTCAATGTTTGCCAAATATCTGAAAAGGAATTAGGTTTCCTTCTCGTCTCGTCTCCTTCCTTCCTAGGCGGTATTGGTTGACCCTTTAAAAATGCAGGCCTATAAAAAACTCAAAAAAAAATTGAAAAGAAACAAAAAATAAAATATATTGTGTGGTTTTTGTGTAAATACCTATGTAGTTTATAATTTTTAATATTATTTTCATATTACCTCTATTAAAACAACGACATTTGACAGCTATTTTGGCAGTCAAAACAAGACAATTTTAGACGAATGTAGTGTTGCTGGGACAAAAAAGGCCCATATTTTCCCTAGGGATAATATGAACTCATTCTTTCCCACTAAATTGGTTTTACTGGTTTTTACTTTGTTTTTATACTGACAGACATGTCATTTGTAACCTTATTTTGTTATTGTCATTAAATTAATATAAAAATCGATCAGTTTCAAGAAGATGATAATATAGTTATAATAGTGATAATAGATATGAAAAATAGTATGTGTCCCCAATTCAATATAGTTTGTATGATTGTATGTATGTATATGTACAGGGTTTTATAGGTATATTATGTCAAGTTTAATAACAATTATATTCTTATGTATGCTTTATAATAATATACAAATATTTACAATTACATTTTTGTTATTTATTGGTATTAGTTTTAAATTATGTTTTTCTTATTACTTTTTATAATGCGGGTTCTGTGTGGTAGTTTTTACTTTAACGTTAGTAATATATGTATATATATTATATATATATATATATATATATATATATATATATATATATATATATATATTTTACTAACTGAAGGTAAAAATATATCATCAGAAACTTAAAGTAGGTAACAATTTGAGAGTGAAAACTTTCCTGAAGAGTTTTCACTCTCAAATTGGCACCTACCTTTAAAACAAACTTAATTTTAAATTTACGCGCCCGCCATAAGTGAAATATATAGTCGCTTCTATCAGTCCCATTGTCTAACGTTTGACAGTAACTTCTAAGGGGGTATATTTTGTGACTTCACTTTAAGGTCGCGCACCCGGTTGAGTTTAACTCCTCCTTAGGAGCGATACGAAACCGTGGAGCGCGTTACCAGAAATTTGGCTCGGGACCCAGATCAGGTCGAAGATGATATGCGCTTGATGGCTCAGCATGAATTGGATTACAAGGGGCGCTTTATCAATAAATACTTACTTACATTCCTACCTCACAGAAACCTTGATTGGATTAAAAACCGTAGACGATCAGCTTTCTATAGGGACTATCTGGCAAGCCTGGGGGTCGACGAACCTTCTCGAGATATCCTCTTGAATTGGCACTTGCAACTGCAGATGTCACTATTGCGGAGTCCACCACATCTCCGGTGACAAGCACCTCCCCTGCTTCTCTTTCTATCACGCTTGGGCCTGACGATGATCTGCAAAACAACCACATTGTGGTATTCCTGGAAGAGCTCTGCCGCGATAAAGAGCTGAATAAAATCGAGAGTGAACTCCTAAACCTTTCACGTATCAGAGTTCAAAAGCGGCATAAAAATAGAGTGAGCAAATTGCTCGGCGAATATATAAAACAACTTTTTCCCATCAGAGGCGAAAAGTTCAAGCCCAAAAAGAGGGCTCAAAACAGGCCAGCACGTGATCCCCCTTTACGCACAGCTGGCCAACTCCGTGGTCTGAAATACAAACAGGTACAGCAAAGCTGGACCAAAGACCGAGCCCGAGTAGCGCACTCTATTATAAATGACATCCCGTTGGATGAGGCAGTGATTCCGTTAGACATCGAGCTGGCGGAGAGGGAGTACGTGGAGATTTTCCATGCGGCGCCCAAGGTGGATTTACAGCCTGCAACCATCAGACCAACTTCCTACGCAGACCAACGTGGCACTCCGATTACACCGGATGATGTCAAAAGGGCACTTAGGGAAAATAAAAGTAACTTCAAAGGGCCCTGACGGCATAAAGCATGACACCTTAAAAAGGGTCGCAGCATGGAAGCTCTCTCTTCTGTACAACATCATGCTGCTTTATGGAGTTACACCCTTATCTTTAAAAAAGAGCAGGACTGTATTGATACCAAAAGGTGGCGACCCGGAGAATATTAATAATTGGCGGCCTATAACGGTTTCTTCCGCAATTATTAGATCTCTTCATAGGATTCTCGGTTGGCGATTGGCCGACATCCCGGTACATCCTCACCAACGAGGCTTTAAGCGACTAGATGGTGTCGCTCTGAATGGCATTACCCTGCATTCTATTATCAAAGAGCGTAGAAAAGCTCTAAGGCCATACAACCTTATAAGTCTCGACCTGCGGAAGGCTTTTGACACTGTCTCTCACAAAGCGGTAGAAAGGGCTGTACGCAGGTTGAACTTAGGGTCTTTCCTGACCGAATACATAGTCGACAGTTATGTCGGGTGTACTACGGTTTTGGATATTAAAGGGAATACTAGCAATCCTATTAGTATGCAGCGGGGGGTCAAACAGTGATCCACTTTTACCTTACCTCTTTAATTTTGTCATTGATGAAGCCATCTGATCCCTAGAAACTTCTGGGCTGGGTTTACCAATAGGGAAGCATAAATTTGCCTGCCAAGCCTACGCTGATGACCTTATTTTGTTTACCAATTCCCAACGCGCAGCCATTAAACTTCTCAACCAATGCGTTGAAAATTTCAACAAGTTAGGGCTATCCCTTAATATCGGGAAATGCGCAGCGATATCAGTCAATGTGAATCGTGGCAACAAACACATATATTCCATTAGTAGGAACATTTTTCACATAAACGGTCAACCAATAAATCAGCTTAATCCTGGCGAATTCTTCAAATATCTTGGCAAAAAGTATAACTCCCTCGGGGTGACCAAAGACTCTAATCTGCTGGATGACATCAAAGCTCGATTAAGCAGAATCTAAAAAGCTCCGCTTAAACCACAGCAACGACTCGAGATTATTTAAACGTATCTGATACCGTCAATTCTAGATTCATTGCAAAACCCTACTATTACACTCAGGTTAATCGATGGTGTCGATAAGGTCGTTCGCATAGCAGTCCGACGTGCACTTTGTTTGTCGCAGACCTATCAGGACGCCTACCTCTATGCTCCCATAAGAACGGGTGGACTTGGAGTTATGTGTGTTTCGCTCAAGCGTACCGATTATCATGCTAGGGGGCGGTTGAGGAAGCTCGGACACTCCGAGTCCGACAGCATCAGGGCTATTTGGGCCTCTGAAACGGTGGGCGGATTGATGGGAAAGCTCAAACGATGGGCGGGTCGTGACGGCCAGAGCACAGGCCAGATTAAGACGTCATGGTCCTCAAGGTTAGATCAAGGTTTCAGTGGCAATGGGACAAGGAGCTGATGCACCAGCGAGCTCCAGCTGGCTGGGTAATCCGCCCCCCTTCTGGTCAGGCGGCGATTAGGTCAAAGCTATTCAGCTGAGGGGTAATCTGCTTCCAACTAGAGGGATTCCCTCTAACCCGCCTGCCGAGCGTAAATGCCGAGTAGGCTGTGACAGGGTTGAATCTCTTAGCATGTCCTGCAAAAATGCCCTGTCACGCACACTGCTCGTGTGCGCAGACATGACACTATTGTCACTCTCCTCGGCAAATATGCGAGGGAGAAAGGTTTTGAGGTTGAGGTTGAGCCTCGGATCCGCTGTCGGAACGGACTGCTAAGGGTTCCCGATATCATCGCCAAAAAGGGCGATCAAGTCATGATCAGCGACGTCTGTGTCAAGTGGGAGGGCCCGCTGCCGTTGGCTGCTGAAGCAGCCAACAAAACGGCGTACTATAGCGAGCCTCTTCTGCTTGATGCGGTCGCTGCACGGCTGAATTGCCACAACATCGTTGTCACACCCTGTGTTGTGGGGGCCAGGGGAACCTGGCCAAGTTGTAATCAAACGCTGAAAAACATGCTCGGCCTGGGGCGGGCGGAGATTTGGAGAGTCTCGTGTAACGCAGTCAAAGGTATTGTGCTCACACATAAAGCATTTGGTAGAGCAACGGGCACGTAGAAACTGGTCTGGCAGGTCGGTCAGATGGCACTCGTGTTTGTTTGTCCTGCATAACGTTTGTTTTTTATTATTATTTTTAATTAATATTTAATATTCGTTGTGTCAATGTGATGAAGGGAGATGTGCCATTTTTAATTTTCAAGTTTTTTTTCACCCCTTTATCAAAAATATGCTTGTCCATGGCTTGTCAGCCCGTGAAGCAGCCAGATCTGAGTACTCCCCCTGTGCGGGGCTCCATCTTCTACGCACATAAAGACACGATACGGGGGGGGGAACTGTTGTATCGTGACGTCCCGGCTGGGATGATGATACGCACCTGAATTCGACCCTGTGTCTAAAACTTTTACAGAGTGCTTCTGAACTAGCCAAATGCCTCGTCATCTAATTAGTAACGCGCATGAATGGATTAACGAGATTCCCACTGTCCCTAACCACTTTTGCAACTTCCGGGAGTTGAGGAAAACCCGGGAGTTGAAACTTCCGGGAGTCGGAAAAATCTCGGGAGTTGAGGAGTTGAAACTTCCGAGAGTCGAGTCGAGAAAAGGGACAGGGGAGATGGCAGAGGCAAGGAGGGCTGACAGGTCGTACGACGACGACAAATACCTACAAAAAGAGGAAAAAATCGCGAGGGAAAGGGAAGGAATCCCGAAGAGGCAGACGCTGGCCAGGTCATCACCAGCGAAACCAATGGAGACAGAAATGGGGAAGTCCAGGGCAGGGATTCTGGCAGCCGATAAGATGGTGAAGAGAGGACAGGAGGAAGAAGAAACGGATGGGAGTGGAAATTTGAAAGCGAGTGGGCGGAGGGAGTAGGAAGGTTAGTGCAGAGTAGTAACTATAGTATTAGTAGTAGTAGTGAGAATGATACAGAAATTAGAGCGGGCAAACGCAACTCAGCGGCGAGTAAAAATAGGGGGATATAAAGATAGAATACAGAGTAATTCAAAAGAAATTGGCGGAAATCGATGGATTGACACATGAGGAGGTGAACGGGAAAATTAGGTTCACCCGCGACATGCAAATGGGGGTATCGGAGGCGATTAAAAAAATTGAGGGGGCAATGGAAAGGATAAGCGAACGGAATAACGAGATGGAGAGTAAATTATGATTAAATGAGGAAAGAATGAGATTGCAAGAGGAAAGGTTGGACGATTATAAAAGAATATGGGAAGTGTATGGGAAAATGGAAGATGAAAGAAATGAGAGTAAGGTTGAATGAGTTAGGAAATGAAAAGGTGAATGTGGCATCAACAACGGTAGAGAAAATAAACGAAAATAGGATGAGAGGACAAGAGAGCGAAAGAATAAAAGGGGCTAGAGAGAAAGAAGTAAGAACGAGTCAAACGAACAAAGCAGTTACAGAGGGGGCAACAGATACGGAGGGGGGAGAAGGGGAATTTAAAGAACAAAGAAGGAGGAAAAGACGTAGCGCAGCAGAAAGGGATGCAATCAAAACCTATGCTGACATGGCGGCGAGGAAGCATATAGTGACGGCGAGATCAACACCGGGGTGGAAAACACCAGAAAAAGCGGAAGACGTGAAAATAATCATTAAGGGCAAAGGGAGACGACGTACTAGAAAGTATACGAAGAAACGTAAAGTCGGAGAAGACAGGGGGTTTAAGGGGGGCATTTAAAACTAAAATGGGAAAGCAGTATTAATATGTAACGACGGGAAACAAAGGGAGAAAATTGAGAGAATTGGTAAAGAAAGGGAATTAGGGGAAATTCACAACAGGGGAAAGAAAAGACCACTATTGATAATATCGGGGCTACCAAAGGGCATATCAGATAAAGATTTATTAAAAAATATAATGGTGGAAAATAAAAACGTAAATACTAAGGGAAAATCTAAGGGATGAAAATGACACGAGGGTGAGATTTAGAAGAGGGCCGAAATGGGACCAGAGAGAACGCGTAGTGATTGAATGTCACAAAGGGATTTTTAAAGGAATGTATCGACGTCTGGATGTGCTTCCGATGCTGTAGGTACGGACATAGGTATAGGGATTGCGCCGACAGGTCACCGCCCTGTAGCAAGTGCGCGGGTGAACACGACGGAAAAGATTGCGACGAAACACGCGATTTGCAATGCATAAACTGTAAAAGAGCAGGCATTGATAAAAGACGGCATGCCGCGGGCAACACAGGTTGCCCTGTTTTCAAGAGACAGAGCGTAAGGGTGAGGGAGAACACCGATTATTACATCCATGGGTATCAAATGCATACAAGCTAATTTGGGGAGGGGAAAAGCAGCCACAGAAAGGCTACTAAATTATATGAAGGAGGAAAGGATACAAGTGGGCATGGTTACCGAACCGTACCACAAAATCGAGACAAATGACGACTACGTCTGGTTGAGAACAGAGAAGTCTAAGGCGGGAATTCTACTAGATAAATCAATTAAGGGGATTAAAATTAACAAAATATGGGGTCAAAATTATATAGGGGTTGAACTTATTAAGAAGAGAAAAGGGAAAATCGTAGTTGTTTCTGTATACGATGAACCGGGAGGAAAAAAGAATAATAAATTGGACAGAATAAAGGGAATTTTAGAGACTCTGAAGTGCGTAATAGTGGGAGGGGATTTTAATGCAAAAAATAGTATCTGGGGTGGGAGTGAAACAGATGAAAGGTGGGAGGACTTATTTGAATGGGCTACAATAAACGGATTTAACATAGCAAATAGGGGAACGAAGCCGACTTTTTTCTCAACCAGAGGACAAAGTTGGGTGGACGTAATCATGGTCAGAGGAGCGGCGGTAGATCGTTGGGAGGTTCTTAAAGAAGAGACCCTCAGCGGTCACTGCTATATTAAATACGAGGTTGAACGCATACAGACCGTAAGTAAAAAATGGGTTGAAAATTGGGAAAACACGAATATCAGAGAAATGGGAGAAGAGATAAAGAGAAAAGCCACAACAATCCAAGTAAGAATAGCCAATACAGAAAATGCAAATGAACTAAACAAAGAAATAGAAGAGTTACAAAAAGAGCTACAACAGATAGGTAAGAGGTTCATAAATAAAACACTGCAAAAAATAAGGGAAGCAACAGAATGGTGGGATAAGGAAATACAAAATGAAGAAAGTAAATAGAATAAGGAAACAAATGATAGAAGCGCGAACAGAAGGAATGAACGAGGACTATATAGAGGATATAAAGAACCAATATATAGAAGAAAGAAGCAGATACAAAAAAATGATCACAAGAAAGAAAAAAGAAACCATAGAAAGAGAGATAGACGAACTAGCAGAAAGCGGACCATGGGATAGATTGTGGCAAATTTTCAAAGGAGTGTGAATTATGGGAAGGAGGTAGGAAAATAGAAGGACATGAGAGAGACATATACCTAATTAAAAAATATCATCCGGAAATCAATGATATGCAAAAAAAAAACAAAAGCCAAGGAAGAAAGAGAAATAGAGAAAATAAGACTAAACAAAACGGAAAACACAAAAGAGGTAAGTGTAAAAGAAATAGAAGAGACTATCAAAGCGCTAGATGACAAAAAAGCAATAGGGGAGGATAGAATAAGCAACAGATTTATCAAAGAGATATGGAACTCATGTCCGGAATTACTCACGGTCCTGTACAGGAAATGCTGGGAGCTTGGCACTTTTCCAAAGTGCTGGAAAAGAGCCAAGCTCGTGTGGCTGCCAAAAGGGGGGGGAGGTCTGAGACCAATCAGTCTCTTACCTGGGCTGGGAAAGGTCCTAAATCGCCTGGCGAACTGCAGACTACAGTTGAGTCTGGAAAGGATGGGGAGGCTCAGCAGCAAGCAGTTCGGCTTTAGGAAGGGAAGGGGCACGATAGACGCCATCGAAAACTGGATGTGCGAACTTAAAGAAGGAAAGGAAAAGGGGTATCACCAGCTCATGGTAACGCTAGACATGAGCAATGCGTTTAACTCTGCGGGACCTGGGATGGTGATGCGAGAATTAAGAAAGGCAGGGGTAGAAGATAATTTATTGCTTATGGGATGGGACTTTTTAACAGGAAGAAAAGTTATATCGGGGAAAATGGAAAGGGATATCGAAAAAGGGTGCCCACAAGGTTCCAGTTTGGGACCCACACTGTGGTTGTGCCTGATGGAAAGTTGGTTTGAAAAAATGAAGGAATGTAGGAACGATATATGGAAGGAGGAAATTGAGCAAGACGGAACACAATTAGACAATGCTGATCGCAGGAAAGAATGCATGGCGTGGCAGGCTTGTGGCAATTTTTCTACCCTATGGATATTTTTTTTTTGCCTCATAAATGCACGGCAGCTTTTAGTCTGGTGAGCGTGGTGGTGGGCAGATCATCCCTCCCTTTTTATACTTACTGATTTCATCTTTGGACGCCACTTAATTTAATTAAAGTTTATTTAAATTTTATAATTAAAGATGTTGTTTATAATTAAGTAACTCAAGAAACTTAATTATGTTTTTTTTTTTTTTTTTAAGCAATAGTCTGGACTGGTATCAACTTCAAGTGAAACGGTTTATTTTAATTTTTTAACAAAATTTATTTTATACCCTAGATGTCAACTGAAACATTGCATTCCGTGCGGTCAATAAAATACTTACAATTATTTACAAATGGTGGTGTGATAGTGATTAAAAAAATGGATAAAAAATATACTGAAAATAGTGATAGTAACACTCAAATATCACAAAGAGAACGTGTAGCTCTATGGGTTTATATTAAATTAAAATGGGACATTAATTATATGACGTTAAACCTGGGGAAAATTCATGAATTCTCTGCGCAGAAAAAAAGGATTAAATAGACAGTACGCACAGGGCTACTTATAAATCAAAATATGTGTACCAACAAAAATAAATACCACAATCAATCAAAATAGAATAAATAAATCATTAAACCAAGTTCATATAAGTATGATGAAAATTTACCAACTCCGCCACGCAGCTTAAACACTTCCTGCTCAGCGTTACTGCGTCAGCAGCAAGGGTTGAAGGCAGGGCTCGGCGTTGAAAATGGCGTCAAGGCGTTGACATGGCCTTGAGCGTGATGTATGACACCGTCAACTGTATGACAGCTATCAGCAAGTATTGAAGGCAGAGCTCGGCGTTGAAAATGGCGTCAAGCAGTATGGCAGCAATCAGCAAAGATTGAAGGCAGGGCTCGGCGTCGAAATTGGCGTCAGGCAGTATGGCAGCAATCACGTGGTTGAAGCAGGTAAAAGTAGACAAAATGACATAAGGACTAAGGACTAAGCAATAAGTAAGAAGGACCCCCCAAAAATATCAATCAAAGATATTTTGTGGCGTAGAATTATCAACCTTCGTTAAAGTTGATTGGGCAGCAACGCAGGACGAAGGAATCTCTAAATAAAGGAAGGAATACCTGATTTAAAGACACTTACAAAGGAACCACGTGCTACTTACGTGATGTCATGGGAAGACTCAAAAATCACAAAATCAGATAAACCACGCCCGTCAGCAAAAGGAAAACTACATCGGTAGATGCAGTGCGAAAAATAAGTAAGTTTAAAATATTAACACATCCCGAAATGGAAAACTTTACTTGATTCACCCTTTTTTCTAGGCAAAATTAGAACGACTTGTCAGATCTTCGGTCGCACGCCAAAAAGAAAGATGGATGGACATCAAGGTTCACCTTGGTGCTTGGTGACCTCCCACCACCGAACCATTGCCGTTGTTGCCAACGTACCTTTTACCAGGAAAAGGAATAGAGCTGCTAGGAAATCTACATAAATAATTATGTACGACTGAAGAACATAAACCAGGACCTATCAAAATCCTTCAATAATGATATGATTCTCAATCAATAATGATAATGATTTTAATTCATTTTGAATATTGAAAATAATAAGATCAGCCGCTTTTCCGTTCCAGCACAATATGGCAACTCTGAACCTTAACCCGAAGATCGATATGCGCTGATTGTTTGAAGCAAGGTCAAGTTAGACTGGATTTTGTTTATGCATTTTTTGATAATAAAATACTTAAATACAAACGTAAACTGTGTTGTTAATAATAAAATATGTAACACAATATAAAAAACAGGTCTAATGATGTCGAAATAAATTAAAAGTACATCAAGAGTCCATTTAATTATTTAAAAGTCCCTTGAGCTTTTAGGCAACACACAGTACATACTTTGTTTAAATCACGGATACCTCCGAAAGCGATGTTGCCGAGATTAACATAAATAAATTAGAATAATTAATAAACAATATTCCTTCCAAATTAAAGTAAACTAAATAAAAAGAAAGTATGTAGTATTTTTTTAAGATGATGCTAAGAGAACAAAAAAAATGCTACAGGCTTTCGCTGACGATCAAGCTATCATAATAAGAGGAAAATCATGCAAAGCAATAGAAGAAAGGTAGGAGAAGGTATGGGAGAAAACCAACAAATGGGGGAACAGGAATGGACTCACCTACAACAGAGGGAAGACGGAAGCAATGTTTGAACCTGCGGGTAGAAAGGTACGGCCTCCAGTTGTCAAACTAGGGGAAGATAGGGTAGAACTAGGGGAAACGGTAAAATATTTGGGAATCACGTTAGACGGTAAGGGGCTATTTTTAAACCACCTAAAGCGAATAAGTCAGAAAGTGGGAGCATCAATGGGGAAAATAAATGGGCTATTGCAAAGAAGGGAATTAAAAACAGGGGAAATAGTTAATATATATTATATGAAAGGGTGTTCAAACCTGCTATGCTTTACGGGGCAGAGGTATGGGGGTTCAAAGGAGGGGATAGCAGGAACAAGAAACAGCTGGAGGCCATCCAAAGAATGGCACTTAGAGGTATGGGACCGTCGTACGCAACGGTCGCCACGGAAACCCTGCAGGTAATGCACGGCTGTGCTCCTCTCTGGTTGGAGGCAGTCACGATGGCTGAGATGAGGGCCAGGCACTGGGAAAAAGTGATCAAAGGAAAAGCACAAGAGAAAGAGAGAGTTGCGATAGATGAGAGAGTGAAGTTGGTCGAAGAAACAGAAGAAAATAGGCACGACGTCCCGGTGTGGGTAGACGCAGCAGTGGGAAACCAGGGACGGGACTCTATACATTTTCTTTATTCAGAGAAAAGAAGCGAATAAGCAAAAGAAGAGATAAGGATCGCTATATATATTGGTACTCTATAGGCGTTTCCTTATTTATTTCGTTGTTTCTCGGGTATAGAGAATCCGATATTACCGATTCTAAAAACATTAGGCAACTCGGTAAGATCCACTCGTGAATAAAGAAGAAAGAAGTAGAAATTGACAATATTGACATTTTTATGTTTTGTTTTTGTGCCTCATTCCCTATAGAGTTTTTCCTTATTTAAAATGTTACCTGTGCAAAGGTATTTAATAAACAATGAAGAACATCGCGGACGAATTTATAGATATAATTTACAAAAAAGGGTGTTCAGAGCTAATCGTGATCCCTTTTCGTTACCTGATCGGCGATTTCAGGAGTTATTTCGATTAAATAAGAGGGGTGGGCGAGGAATGGATATTGTCAACAAGTCAGCAAGTAGTCAGTAGATGTATATCTGAGGTTTCAAATTTAATTGTCATCCATTTAGGCCCCATATGCATTCAGTTTCCATTACAAAATATTCAGAAAATGGATATCAAAAGAGGTTTCTCAGAAAAGGGAGGATTTCCAGGGATTGTTGGGTGCATAGATTGCACCCATATATCAATTTTGTCACCAGCTTTGGAGAAGCACAATTATGTAAACCGCAAAGGTCTTCATTCCAAAAATATGCAGATTATTTGTAGCTACAACTTAAAAATCCTTAATATCAATGCAAGGTTTCCGGGATCTACAAATGATGCTTATATATGGAGAAGCTCTCAAATAAAGCAGTTCTTGCAAAATGAATATAATAGGGGTAGGTAATTTAATTTGTTTAATTTTGACTTGTTATACATTAAATGTTTTTGGTACATACTAAATGCAGCACTACAACTTTTCAATTTGTTATAGGCGAAAGAAACACCTGGTTAATAGGAGATTCAGGGTACCCACTTAAACCATGGCTAATGACTCCATTTGATAACAATCCTCCCCCAAATACACCAGAAGGTCGTTATAATCAATCTCACAAAATTACCAGAAGTATTATTGAGAGGTGTAATGGTCGATTGAAAGGTATTTTTAGATGCCTGTCAGGAGAGAGAAAGTTAAGATACAGTCCTCAGAAAGTGGGAGTAATTGTAAATTCTTGTGCTGTATTACATAATATATGCATAGATGCAGGCCTAAAGTTTGATGAAGACCTAAATCAAAATGACGATAATGAAGACCCAGACAATAATATACAAGCTCATATTCAAAACCCAGACTTAAACCAAGGGAGGCAAGTTAGGCAACAAATTGTCCAGAGATACTTCACAAATGTTTGAATAGGAACTTAAAACATGGGCGTCTGAATTTTCAGATGTCTAAATATAAATAAAAAATTAATAAAATGAAGTAATTTTGAAAAACATTATCATCTCTAATTAAATGATTCAATAGCTTATTCCCAAGATGTTCTCATTTTAAAATTGACTAAGCACATTAGTTCGCTAATTTTTTGATTATGTAGGCATAGTTTATAAATATTTAACTTCAAAAATGCATACAATGGTTCCTTATTCAGATAATAAATTTTATAAACGTTATTTTTTTTTAAATTGAGAACAATCCAAGAGCTAATTTATTAAAATGTGTGCTATATATTTACCAAGATTTAGAATGTCTCATTTTGTATAATTTTAAAATATTTATATTCTAATAATTATGCTTTTTGTAAATTATAGGTAATTACTTGTTAATAAAATATTACTAAAGTAGCCCTTTTTTGTTTTTTTGTATTGATATTTCAAACGCCTTAGAAAAGAAACCGTTTCTGGTATCAACAGGAATTATGAGAGAGAACCAGGAAAAAAAAATCAAGAAAAATAATATTAAAAACACTTTTATTAAATAAGGATCAACCAGGTGAACATCTAATAATTTATATCCACAACAAAAATATTAATTCATAACAAAAATAGGAACTCATGTTTATGAAAGGAACTTAAATACATATATATTTATACAGTGTAACTTATAGTGGATGGATTATTAAATATACATATTATCATAAATAAAATCAAAATGCTGTATTTAATTAGATTGGCATTTACAGCAGCATTTTGAATTCCCAGAATTTTTTGCCATTATTGCAAGATTTTCATTAATTTCCTTTAGTACTTTTAGAGTCTCCTCATGCATCGTTAAGAGTGGTTTATTATCATTCTTCATAGCTATTTTGCTAACTTTATTTGGTTTATTTATCTTGCCTATAAACTTTCGTTTTATACAATTTTTCTGTGAGTGAGTTTCTTCACTGCCAATTGCTACCAAAGGAGGTAGTTCAGATATCTTCTATATTTTCAATAACTTGTGTGGATTGTGGTGCTGTGGTGGATGTATTTGCAATTGCTGTTCCCGAGGCTTTTCTAGTATTACCTTTTTTTTCCATTTTTTCTTGGGTCTGTAATTTTTTAGTTTCGATTTAATTACACTAAGGAGTAATAAAAATAGCAATTTATGAACTCTTAGATTTTTACATGATAAAACAAACATTATGTTTCACAAATTAATACTTTACCACTAATCCTAACTCCTCTGTAGCATCTCCTTCTACAGCTGACCGTCCAATTAAACCCATTAACTTTTCTTTGATGGGAGTCAGTTGAGGTACTAGACCTCCTCCACCTGTCCTGTTCATGGCCAATTTTATAGTTTGAGCCTTTACCTTAACTTTGCTTTTCCATTTGGAAAATGCCTCAAACCAAATAATCACAATTATTATTGCATTGACAATTATTAAAATGTTGTAATTTTACATACTACATGTATATAGTTACACAACAAGTCTGTATCTTGTATATATTTATATTTACATCATATAGCTTTAACTGTAAGTATACCTCTATCCACTTATCTGGGGTTTTAGACCCATAACCCATACTATTTAGTTGGGTGGCTGCTTCACTCCACATTTTCTTATAGTGCTGCCGGCCATTTACCCCAGAAAATGCCTTGGTAAGCATTTCTGGGTAATTCATCAAATACTCGACCAGCACTTGCTGCTCTGCATCTGCTGCTGCCTTAGAACATTGAAAGGCTAGAATTAGTAAACAACAACTTTGTTTGAGTCCAACATGTGCACAGGGGCAAGAGGGGTGTGTTGTTTACAAACATATTTGCCGATTCTCTGTTGTCAAGTCGACGCGAATTTCCAACGGAGGAAATTTTTTGCTATATTTTAACAACCATTATAACGTTAATTTAACTTACTTGTGTTGTATTTTATAGAAAAATTTAAATTAAAAAATATAAATACTACAATTAACCTATTTTAAGAATAAATATAATATCCTTAAGCAAAAAAATAACAAAATTATTAACATTCTTATCCCTAAAACCGTTTCTAAAAAATTTGAAGCGACAACACCGGAACTTAAGCGCCTGATCCATACGCATAGTGTCATCTGTCAAACGGCTTTTTGTTTATGTTCGAGATTCGTGTATTTTCTTTAATTTTTTGGTTTCAAAAGGAAAAAGGCCACATTTTAGTGTTTTTTTAAATTGCTAGGATGGCAAAAACTTGTGTCGTTTGTGCCGCATCATGATAAAAAGGTGATTCAAGCCGATCTTTTCACAAGTAAGTACCGATACTTTCATAACATCACATCATGGGGTAACCATCATCATAAACGTAGAATAGGGGATCTTATAGATATAAACCTAATAAAAACTTGAATGTGAAAGTGTGTGTAAAATACCAAAATATTTATATTTTCAAATCTAAATATATTTTTGAACATATTCATCTATCAATAGGCTATAAAAAATATAAAACTAGAATTTTGTCCCTGGTTTTATTGCAGGATTTTATGTTTTTTTTGTTGTTTTGGCAGAAAGATGGCATAATACCCATATACCTATCTATATATAGTTATGTTTTTAAATATAGACATTAGGTAGATAGATGAAATTACTAATTTTTTATTGCCTTTAAAGAATTTTGAAATTTATTTAGATATTGATATCTATGTATAGTTAATTTTGTCTTTCCCTAAAATTTGGTCGATAATTTTTTTTTGTTTTACCATATTGCAACTTATAATAATAATATATATATAGTAATTGGCACCACATATTAATTTATTACTGTAATTTTTTTTGCTTTTTGATTAAATATCAAATACTTATTATAAATTGCCTAATATATGCCCAAAGGGAACAATGGATTTCATTAATCGAAATCAACACAATTAAAAAGAATATATTTGTTCAGATCACATCCTTAGAAGTGATTTATTATATAAGGAAGATAATATTATCAGTAGCCAGACTTTATTAAAAAAATCAGCTCTACCTTAAAGGTAATTTTTTTTTAATATATTTTTCTAGTATAAAAAAATCGTTACAAAAAGTATTAGTGTTACTCATATAAGCTTTATTTATACCTAATACTTATTAAATTAGGTATGTGTGTAAAACTATTTTTTACTAGGATTTCTGATGCACTGGTTAAAAACACAGCAGCCGATAATTCAGTTAATTTACCATGTGATTTACCCTTCAAAGCTGCAAGGGTAGTTTTCCTAAAGAGTGCAAAAACTTCTTTAGCTTCCAAAATGGTATATAGTACAAACAGTGAAGCTAATATAGACAAGTATGGATAATTAAAATAAATTAATATTCTTGATACACCAAATTTTGTATAATTACAGATCTGATCATTCATCATCAACAATAACTGCATCTGAGATTAATAGTTACTGTGGGGTCTAGGTCAACAATTACTATTTCCCATCCAATCCGTTTTTGTTTAACTGCTACACATTCCCTGACTCTGCCAAGAAAAAGGTAAAAATACACTCAAAATAGACATCATTATAGCAAATTTAAAAATTATTGTTCAATTCTTTCTCTAAGTACAAATAAGACTTTTATGCCATGTATCATCTTATTCTATATATCTTATTTAAAAGTGATATAGTATTTTATTGTGTTATATTTGTAATTAAATGCAATTAATCAAATGTATGATATTTCGAAGATTCTTTATAATAACATACATTTTATTGATCAATTGGATTATCATAATACATTTTTTTAATTTTTTCTTTTTAATATTGGTAATACTATATTTTTATGTATATTACTCTAGGGTAAAATGAAAATGATATCCTGAGGACTTTTTAAAAGCTAAATCACTTATCACCAAATTATGGAAAAAAAAAGAACAAAAAATTAAAATTCGAAGATTGCAACAAACAAATTTGCGCCAAAGAAATTGAATTAGATGTCTCAAGTTATTATTAAAATACTTAAGAAATTTTACATATATTACATATTTTATTTGACTTGTAAAAGTACTTGTTTGTATAGTACTACTAATAAACTATCTAATCTAAACTATTGTACATAGTCTTTATTCTTAGGTAAGCTTTGTTTTTTAGTATAAATTAATCTGATATAATAATTGGTATTAGGTATTATATAGGTCACTGTTAAATGTCTCAAAACCATTGTACAGGCTAAATACTCATAATAAAAATCTTATAACCTATAAAAAACCTGCAACTCCTTCACAATTTGAACCTCCTTGTAGTTTTAACTCTTTCCGCTGAAGCAATACTGTCCCTTTGAAAAAGTCAGCATCATAGAAGTATATATTATGTGATTTAAAGTAAGTGATGTAAAACTGAGTTTTGTATAATATAATAATTATAATAAAATTTTGCAAAATGTTAAAAATTTGTGTCTTAAAACATGATTTATTAAGAAATCTATAATATTATATTAATAAAATATTTTATTTCCATAAAAATGCCTTGACAAAAATGCTGCCTTTTATTAGGACCTTCCTCTAACGAAGTCCGTTAAAAAAACACATAAATAGCTCATAAATGGTAATATTACTTATATTTAAACTCTATAATAATTAATAAAAATTTATCAGGTAAATATTTGTTGACGACGTCACTGGTAGAGAGTGCTTGTATCGGTGGCGTCAACAATGCGTTCGAGCGGCGTTGCGATGCCATTAACGTTTTCTCGTTGCTTCGTACTTTATTTTCATTTATTTAACGTATATTGACTTCGATATAGAGTATCTTATCAAATTTATTTTTAAAAAATGCTTGATATTTTATTAAAGGGGAGCAGTAGTATTGTTTTAAGTTTTCGGAAAAAACTGAAAACTTTTATGATATTATAAAGTGATTTTTGCCATTTCTCTATAAGCATTTGGCATCATTGTATCAGAGATGTTGCAAGCAAACAAACCTGCCCATAGTTCCACGGCATGCTACTTCTAGCCTTTCAATGTTCTAAGGCTGCTGCTCTGCACTGACACTGCACAGGGCTGGTTTTTGGGGCTCTGTTAATTGGAATTGGAAGATCCATGTTAACTTAATTGTCCTGAAACACAGATAAACAAAATGTTCTTATATACCTCAATATGTAAGTAGGCAAATATTTTTTTTACTTTAAGAAACTCCACAAATTAAAAATTATCACAAAGACGAAAAATAAAGTAGTACGTAGCTATATTAATAAAAACTAACCTAAAAAAAAGTAAATAATAAATTTCCTACCTTACGTGACCTACTCCATGAAAGTAGACAGAGATAAGTAGAAATTCGACATACAATAGAGTGAGAAGAAAATAGTAGCTCTTTAATAAGGAGACCATTTTATCTGTCCTTATTTAAAGAAATTCCGAGCGCACGCGATCAGTGGCGATCTAATCCGATTATAGTTACGGAGTACAAATGAGACGGGTGCATTCGACACAATCGTCATTTGACATAATGGACATTTGACACAATACCCGCGAAATATTTTAAACGTTCGAGTATGATCGGTTGGGTCTTTTACACGTCAGCCAATTTTTATTCGAAATAGCTGTAGTATTGAGAAAACATCTTGTCGGACTTGCATTGTCTTATTTATTTAATGTAACACGACGTTTCGGTTGGTAAGTATCTCCAACCGTTATCAAGTGTAAACAGTTTACACTTGATAACGGTTGGAGATACTTACCAACCGAAACGTCGTGTTACATTAAATAAATAAGACAATGCAAGTCCGACAAGATGTTTTCACTGTACCATTGTCTACCACCTTCAAAAACAGCTGTAGTATTGTCATCTAACACAAAATAGGGTTAGGTATAGGTATATTATTTTGTTTACATTCGAGTCGTGCTTACAATAATTAGTTCATATTTATCGATAGTTTGCCAAAAGTTATTAATTTGTGAGTTCTTCAGTATATTTGAAGCTTTAAGATATAACTACAAAGAACCTGGGATGATACTTCCTAATACTGATTAAGAAACACTATAACTAACTTTGTGTCATTTAGTACTTACTTGGCCTCCTATCCTGTGATTCGTCTTCTTAGAACATTAAATACCTTCATTATACTTATTGCGAAGTGAAGAGGAATTTGACGCCAAAAAAACGGACCATCACTTGGGAAAGTGCAAGTTTTTGATCTTGTGGAAGCATGTTTTTCATTAAAAATTGTGGCAAACAATGTTCCATTGGACTTGCATAGGTGTGGTGATAGTGTTTATATTTACTACTTTTGACTAATAAACTTGAAAAAGTGCAATTTAGGATAATATGCTGGAGAAACTGGATGATTTTGATGAAGTCATATGCCTCCGAGGATATTTGGATTATAAACTATAGTGTGTCACCTTAAATATAACATACTGAATAACCAAAAGGACTGTAATAGACTATACAGTTTTTAATTTACTTATACACACACTTATTGCTATGAAGTAATTTGTAACTAACATTATTTCTGAATTGGTGTCATAATAAAGTGCAATGAGCTATTAGTTAATAATATTTATAAGTAGGAAAAGAAACAAGGTTCTTAGAGAATATCATATATTACAGCCTTATTCAGATTGAGCCAAGTTTTCATTTATATTGTTGAGTTTTGTCAGGGCTGGAATGTATACAAATTACGGTAACGGTTTGCTATCTTATCGACTACCCATTTTCAAGATCAAGAAAAAAAAAGACAGGTACATAGGATAGTGAATGTCGTATTCATCATAAATTCGATGTCGGAAGACTCAATCATTTGAAAAAAAGAAAATAAAAAATATTAAAATTTTACCCCTGTTCGTTTTTTTTTGCGCAATCAGTTTTTCTTATGAAAAATGATTATTCACCCAACAGGGGCCGTATTTTTGAAATCATTCGACTTTGATTCGCATACGAAATTAGAGGATTTCGCACGAAAAATCGATATTCGTATTTTCGACCGCTTCGTATGCGAACTTTTTCGCATGCGGTGGATCGAATGGGTATATACCATTCGAATTTCAAGTTCGTGTGCGATTCTGCCACTTGTCTTGTTTTGATTTTAAACTAGCTTTGTTTTTTTTTTAATTTGTGAGTTGGTTAAGTATTTTCGTAGTGTTTTTTTATTGTTTATTGAAAAAAAAATAGCAATAATCAAATGGCAAGATTAAACAATCTTGTGCAAAGAAACGTGGTCGATGCACTGGAAGAGACTAAAACTCTGGCATATAGAAGGAATAGGATGTACTCTTCATTTCTTGACCCATTTGAAATGTATGCAGATGCTTAATTTAATAAATTATATAAATTAAGCAAGCCTATTACGATAGAATGATTAAGCATATTACGATGATGTGATCTTTATGTGCTCCTGAGACTGTGTAATCTATCCACTAGTTTTATATAAGGCTTGTGCAGTTTTAGCCGAAAAATTTTGGGTGAAATTGCTCGACTTTAATTCCGGGTGCTCTTCCATAAATGAAATTAGTTCTTTCTTTCGATCACTCGACACAAAACCGCAATATTTTTTATTTTTTGAATTCATTAAAAAAAAAGTCAATTCGCAAAAACCCAAGAAACGCCATGAAAAAACCTCAAAATTCCTTGATGTTTTTAAACTTAAATTTTAGGTTAGGTTAGGTTAAAAAATCGTTATCGTCTTCATCCCGGTTGACACGGCCTCCAATAGCACTCGACTTTGCTACGTTGCCACTACATTTCATGTTCGCATGCGAATGAAATATGGAATGCTGTTCAAAAATGCACTTTTTAATTCGTGTGCGAATTTTGCCGCTCGACTTTGTTCGCATTCGAAGATTCTCGCATGGTTTCGAAAATACGGCCCCAGGTCCTTTTTGCACCCAGCGCCTTTTTATATAAAAGAAAATCACTACCAACCAGCTCAGCCCCAACCAACTCAACCCAGCCCAATGCAACTCAACCCAACCATACCTAACCCAATCCCACCCAACCCAAATAAATTGAAATTTTTGGTCTCCGACAATGAATTTATGATGAATATATTTATGAAATACACTATTATATAATAGACAATCTATAGGATAGTAAACAATTACCCAAATTGATTGGTTATGAAAATCCTGAAAGATACTTAATAACTAATACCCGCAGTTTGTAAATAAACATTTTTTTTAAATTGTTTTATTGCTTTTTTTTCTCTAAAAACAAAATATTATTTCCATCATTTTCTGGACAGGATGGCGAAAAATTCAAAGATGGTGGGAAAAAAATAAAAATAACATTTTGGGGAAATTTTTATAATATTTTCATCTTTAATCGTCTTAAATAATTAAAAATGATAATAATGTCAAATGTAAGGTGAAGAAAATATAAATTTGAATAGTTTACACAGTATTATTCCCTCACAGACCAGAACTGCCGCCATCTTGAGAATATTTTCTAGCCTATAGTTGCCCCCAATAACCTCGGTGCAGTACCAAATTTTCCGAGTCTTATAGTTTTCCCACAATCGGTCGATGCAGTTCCTGGTGACGCACCCTGTATAGTATATATATCCCTACTAAGATTTTGATATAATATAATAATTCAGTCATACCCAATTTTTTTTAAGTATGCTTTGAATTGAACTAAAAACCATCAGTATCATAATAATTATTATGCAAACAAACAAGATATAAAAACGGCTATTAAATAAGGACTGTTAATATAAAATGTTAATTGCTTATACTAAATTTATATAAACTACAATCTTAGCTAGTTATGTAGCTATTCAAAATTGTTTGAAGTAACATAAGAAAGAAACTATTGCAGTGTACCTATCAGACTTCTGCACTAAACATTATTGTTATGTATACAAGTATTTGAATATATTCCACTTAAACTAAAACTTGCATTTCGGAACTGTTAATTACTAATGTAATTTGTAAAAATAAAAGGAAGTCTACTTAGTCAATAAAATATGTTGTTTGGTAACAAATACAAAACATTTTATAGTTCAGCAAAACCAACGAGAAGGTGTAGACTTTCCATACTTTGTTTTACCCCTGCAATATTGATGAAGAAGTGAAACAAAAATATGGATTTTTGCCGGGGAAAGGAAAGGTAAACTAGGAAATCAAAAATTAATTAAAATAAAGGTGTATAGAAAAGGAATATAGAAAATGCTGCAAAATAGAAATACTACTAATACTAGAAAAATATTATAAAACCTGAAAAATATCAAATTACTTTCAATTTAAAAAAAAAGGAATAGGTGATCGGTTTAGTTCCGCTCGACATATTGCACACCGAGCTGCCTCAGTGTTGTATATAATGGATGAGCATGTGGAACAAAACAAATGACCACAGTCCGGCATTACATACTGTACCACGTTTAGAAGGCAGACATTACAGTTCAGCATGGGTGGCATGGTGTCCTCGTTAAATGGCACTACTTGAATTTTCGATTCCCAGACTTAAAAAAAAATAGCATGAAAATTAGCCAAAAAAAAACCATTTGAAATGAACTTACGGTTAACTGGAGCTCTAACTGGTAACTCTTCATCGTTTTCTAGCTGGCCGAACAATCCTAAGATTCCTTCAGGGATGGGTGGGACATTGAACATGGGTTTAGGAGGAGGAGGAGAAGCAGGAAAACCAGGAGGAGGAGAAGCAGGCAAACCAGGAGGAGGAGGTGAATCAGAAAAACCGGGAGAAGGTGAATCAGGAGAAGGAGATCTCGGGGGTTGTAGTTCTAAGATTTGGGGCGGCGGCGGCAAATTCTGAAGGATTGGGACAAGGGGAGGAGGTGACAATGGACGGACAAGTGGCAAAATGGGAATAGGAACTAATGGAGGTAAAGGCATGCGTGCACGAGGAAGTGGAATGAGCGGAGGAGGTTCCAGAAGAAGAGGACGTTGCTGATGGAGTAAAATAGGAACATTTCTTGGTGGTTGAGCAATAGGAGCTGGCATTAATAAACGATGAAGATGGTCTAGTGGAACGACGACAGCTTCTTCTTCTTCTTCGATCGGTACTTCCTGGTTCCACTGATGTAATTGTCCATCTATGCCATCCACAAAATGGACTGCTTGCCTTAGGAAATCTCCCACGGTGAAGCGACCATCCGATAACTTGTCCCAAGCTTGATTCAGTCGAGCATCAAATACCACATTCTTTCTTGCAATCCTGTAAACATTGGGGTGTTGTTCCAGCTGAGTCAGCTCGATGGAAGCAGTGTTCTGGATATCAATAAGCGTCTCTGAAATATAATTGAATAGAAGGTAACGTTGCTTTCTTAAGTTAAAGAAAAAGTATATTGATTAATTAATAAAGAAAAAGCACCGTTTTTATATGCTGGACCCGTAAAAGACCTTCATCAGCAGCAATTGAATTTAAATTACACTTAAAGCATATAGTTTTATAATATTTGCTTGAAATATAATTTACTAGATATTAAAGTAAATAGACTATAGCATCGCGCATCGCCTGTAGCCGTTGAATATTAGCGCATTCACCACCCGGTCCAAAAAATTTTATTGACGAAAAACATTTAGTTATTTAAAAAAATGGGCAATAAAACAATAAAAAAAGTAGATTATGTAAATTGGTGTAGTACAACACTCTCATGAACTTGGTGAAAATTTTAGCTTAGAGTTTTAAATTTGTAGATTACCTATCAAATCCCACACGCCAGGATGTCTACTCAATTTACTGTTCAGTCTTCTGTGGTATGATTCCATCACATTGTTGGTCCTATGTCGTTGCCTGAATACACTGAAATGCTGAGCTGTAACGCGTTCTATCCATTGCCTCCTGATATACTCATTGAGTTCTCTAAATACAGCGCCAAATCGTGCTTATAATAGAAAAAATGGTCACGAATAAAAAATGCGATTGATAACAAAAAAAACCTGCAAGGAAACTAATGTCGGTTCAATCATCTCCGCAGGTAGAAGCGCCAAACAATAGTATTTCTTCAATAAGACTCTTCCATTAGGTCATCCCTCGATCTGCCGTGTAATCCCTAAAGTCCTGGCTTTTCGTAATACCGCCTAAAAAAGTTTTTTTTCATATAAAATCTTATATTATGCATTTTGATTAAAATGCGTGTAAGCACCATTTTAAACTGCTCTTTTATAACATATAATTTAAGTGCATGGTGCTTAAACTTTCCTTAAATATCTACATATACAGGAAAATAAAAATTTGAAAATATTAACAACTTATTTCATATTTTCACCTTTATTGTTGAAGTTCATGTAAATATACATACAAATACACACCTGACAATAATGGAAAAAACAACCATGCAATGAGGCATTGGGAAAGTTGTTCCTCAGTGATTCCACCAAAGCCACCTCATAGTCCGTCACAACGTTAATATTGATAAATTGTGGGAAGTTC
Source organism: Anthonomus grandis grandis (assembly GCF_022605725.1). Taxonomy (NCBI): domain Eukaryota; kingdom Metazoa; phylum Arthropoda; class Insecta; order Coleoptera; family Curculionidae; genus Anthonomus; species Anthonomus grandis. Next base: position 2,265,788 of record NC_065563.1, read on the forward strand.
TCACGCAGGTAGGCAAAAGCAGCATCATACAAGATTTTCGTTCTTCTCTCCATGAAAATATGTGCAACTGGAAAAGCCTGCAAAAGTATATAACTTAAAATTAACTGAATACTGTATAAACAATAAAAGTTTATAATAGTGATTTTTTCTATCATATTCTAAATATGAATGTTTAGAGGATGGCATAAACTTATTTTTATTTTAGCAAAGAGGGTGAGTATTTTTATAAAAGGATAGCTTATAAATAGTAAATATAATACTTCCTAATTATTCAATTTAATTAATTGTCTATGAATTTTTAAATCCTATAGCTGTTATACTTACATGATCCATGCAAGTGGCAAATATGGTCAAGATTTGACAAAAGTTAGGTCTTCTCGGTACTGCCTTGAAGGTTCCATCAATGAATGTGTGTTGGGAGTCAATGAAGTTTCCTATAAATTCTCTATTGCCAAAAACCACCGCAGTAAGTCCATTGGCTTCGACCACACCTGAAAAAAAACGTCCACTGGTACAATCCGTATATCTTGGCCAATTACCTGTTCGAAATATGTCTGCCAGTTCCGTTAAAGTTGCCGGGACATTACCTCGTTGCCTGGCTCCATCTCAACATTGAACGGCGAATCACATTAAATGGAACCTCAACAGCACCATCCACGTTTCTAAATGAAGAATAATTGAAATTAAGCACCTATAGATTTTAATAGATAGAAAAACGAGTTTTGAGTTTTACTCTTTCCTATAAAATGATTTTTAGCCGTTAAAAAATATTTATTTACCTTAACAAGTTTTTTTTTAAATCTTAAAAATTACTTTTTTTATGGTTAAAAATGCTACTATTAATGTTTTTGTTTTTAGTTATAAGAAAATCTTTTTCAAAAGTTAAAATGTACTTTTTAAAATTAAAAAAGCCTTTAGCTGTATGTCTTTTTTTAAAAAGCAAATTGTAAGGGTAACAGTTTTTTTTGTAACAAAAAATTTGTTTAAAAAGTGTTTTATTTAGCTACGAAAAAGTAGTTCTTTAATGGCAGCAAAAAAAGTCTCTATAAAATACTTTTTAAACAGAAATTTACTGTAGTGTACTGTAGAAGTCCTGTATAATACTGTATTGTCCTGTGGAGTCCTATATAGTCCTGTAGTATATATAATAGCCACTTTACCTTGCGGCAACGCGCTCATAAATATTTTTAAGGGTTCCTCTTTCTCGAACACAGGCCTCCCGTAGCTGAATTCTAAAATCCATTGCTTTAACTCTGTTGTCGTCTCTAGGATGATTATGTTCAACCTTTATAGGAATGAAGACATTTCCCTCTTCTAAGTGGATTTTCCCTGATGCAATACAACCCAATCGTCGGTACTTGCTACAGATTAAATACCTAAAAATTAGATACATATACATATATATTCATACAACTGAACACTAACGACTAGTCCAATGCGAACTGAATAATCCTTTTCAAATTTATTTATTATTTGTAGATGCTATTATAGACACAGTTCTACTCCTAGTTTAACATTAATATTTGTCTAACACACAATTTCATAATCGATACCTACCTGATGTGCTTCGTGGATCTTGTTATGTACAAAAACCCATCGTGGTAAATTCCTCCTGATATCTGATATCTCCTATGGTCCATTATTACCCTGAAATTACACCTATATCTACCAATAAAATAAACATAAACAAGTTGAAAGTACCTAGGCGGTCGAGGTATCCTTGAATCTTGAATATAATGGACACTTCTAAAGTATTTTGGCACTAAAAGCACTACAAACGCTTAAAAAACAAATGGTACACAACACTAAACAATAATAATGTAGTTTATTTTCGAAATACCAATTCAATAGTGATTTGCAAAAATCGCAATAATATCGCAAGCCAAGCAAAAAAGCAAAGCTGAAGTTTTGGTTTCAGGGAATCACTCGATGGATATTACAGAAAGCGGGTTTTCAGGGTTGTCAAGACTTAGAAGCATCGGTCTTAGCGCCAATTGAAAACTGCAATTTAAATAGGAAACATATACTAAAAAGAATAATAAGACAGCTATTGAAATTAGTTTTGTTTTTTAATTATTTTTTTTTTAACGATTTATCGAATGGTATGACTATTCGATCACCTAAAAAAATAGTATATTACCTGTTAAATAATAGCGCTGGCAACCCCGATAATTCAGTGTCTCGAAAGGTTTTTTCGGTACGTATTCTGGTAAATGATTTCCGATTTGTTGTCTCTCTCGTCTCAACATAATCGAGTATTTCCGAGCGGTGTGTTATGTGTCGAGGTCGCCCTGTTCGGGCGCTCGCCGAGTCGCTTCGGGGGAAGCTTCGGGAGTGTGTCGAATGTCCATTGTGTTATTTGCCTGTTTTCCGTACAAATGGCCAAGCGATAAGGATTATAGAGAATCGCTTTCGCTCTTTTTGTTACAGAGTTCCGTCCCAGGGGGTAGGTTTGGGAATAGTCAAAAAATTGAGATCAGGGGAGAAAAATATAGAGGGATTCAGATTAAAAGGTAAAGGAGAAGTGCTTGAAGCTGAGCTTCACGCAATCCTGAGAGGCATAAGGGGAGCGGTTTCGTCGCTAAGACAGGGAGAGGCAGCGTGCATATTAACCGACTCGAAGATTGCAATGGAAGTCATAAAGGACTACAACACAGCCAGAAAAGTAGTGGTTGAATGCCAAAGAGAAATTTGTCGAGTGCCGAATTTGTAAAGGCCGAACTAGAAAATAAGAGAGTGAGACTAAAATGGGAAAAATTGAGGGAAGGAACGACAGTAAATATATAATAATCTTGTCAGATTTGCCCCAAAAAAATCCAAATTAGGCCCTTATTAACCTAAAAAACTCATATTATTGCATTATTTACACAAGAATAACATGTAATAAATAATATCTCAAAGGGATGGAAAAGCAATGTAAGGGCAGAAAGGTTATGAATAAGTAAAAGGGAGACGAAGTAGAGGGATACGGATGGGAGGTACAAAGGGGAAAAATGAGAAATAAGGGGAACAGTTGCAAAGGGGAGGGGGGTCTTCTATCCTCGCTATGACTCGACCGTCATGGGGGTGTTATCCTAGGATGACACACTGATGGCGGGCGAGAAGGATGGACCGGAGATGGGCGAGCATTCGGCGGGCGGCGGCAAAAACCGGCGCACGACGCATGTTCATTGGGTTTTCTTGAGAGTGGTTTGGTTAGATAGAGGGAAACTTAAATTTCTGTCATTTTGTTTTGTTTTTATTGTATGCCTCCTGGCTCACGCTAGGCAGGAGTGGCTACGGCTCTCCGTAAATTATCAATAATGTCCCTACCCACTATCTAGCGAAACCACTGCCAAGGGAACGGGCTTGGAAAAAATTAGCGGGGAAAGAAGACCCTGTTGAGCTTGACTCTAGTCTGGCATTGTAAGGAGACATGATATGGTGTAGCATAAGTGGGAGATAGCGGCTGTCACGGTATTCAAAAAAGGAATACAAGCCACAGAGCTAAAAAAGCTAAAAACAAGTAACAGCACAGGTATTAAGATAAAAAATAAGAAAAATAAAGAAGTAACAGTGGTGTCGATATATGATGAACCAGGGGGCAATACAAATAAAAGATTAAACAGCATTAAAGAGGAAATAGAAAAGATAAAGCACATAGTAATCGACGGAGACCTAAACGCTAAAAACGAAGTCGTGGGAGGTACAGAAACAGATAAAAGAGGAGAGGAACTCTTCGAGTGGGCAACAAGCAACGGATTAGCAATAGCCAATAGAGGAGCAAAACCGACATTCGTATCAACGAGAGGAAAAAGTTGGATCGATATAACAAAGAACAAAGGTACAAATATAAAACAACTGGACAGTACAAGATGAAGAAACACTTAGCGATCACTGTTACATAACATATGAGATTGATGAAGGAATAGTCATGAGTAGTCATAAATGGAAAGAAAACTGGGAAAGAACTGACATCACAAAACTGAATAAAGCAATAAAAGACCAGTTAAAACCACACAAAAAAGACAGAAAAAGTAACAGATAGAGAGTCACTAAACAAAAACATAGAACAAATACAAGTGAAACTTCAAGAAATAGGTAGAAAACACATAAAAAAAACTATAGTTAAAAACAGGAACCCAATTGAATGGTGGGACAACGAACTAGACAAAAAAAGAAAAAAAGTAAATAAGGCAAGAAAAGCGTTAAAAGATTTACAGATAGAAAATGAAGATGAATTTGCAAACAAACGCGATTACTATGTGAAGCAAAGAAATGAGTATAAGAAAATGATATTGAACAAAAAGAAAGAAGCTATAGTAAAAGAAATAGATGAAACAGCGAGCCTTGGGATAGACTTTGGAAAATATTAAGAGACAAAAATAAAACAGAAATAGAAACCGAAATATGGAACAATGACAAAAGATTAGAAGGGGATGAAAAACACATTCACCTGATAGAGAAGTACCACCCCAGACTAACAGAGGAGGATATAAAATGTAGGACGGAACAAGAAAAGATAATAAATGAACTAAGAAGAAACATAATAACAAATGAAAAAGAATTTACAGAGATAGAAATCAATGAGACTATAGCAAAATTAGAGAATAAAAAAGCAATAGGTCAAGACAAAATAAGTAATAGGTTTATCAAACAGATCTGGGAAGCTTACCCAGAAATGCTCATGGCTATATACAGGAAGTGCTGGGAATTATGTGACTATCCCAAGGTTTGGAGGACTGCCAAACTTGTTTGGCTGCCTAAGGGAAATGGGGGAGTCAGGCCGATAAGTCTGTTGCCAGGCCTGGGAAAAATCCTTGACAGGCTGATAAATAATAGGGTCCAAATAGAGCTAGAAAAGAATAACAAACTCGACGAGAAACAGTTCGGCTTCAGAAGGGAACGGGGCACAATAGACGCACTGGAGGGTTTAATGGAGGAAGTCGGCAAGGGCAAGTCAGGCGGACAACATCAACTGATGGTGACGCTTGACATGTCCAACGCCTTTAACTCTGCAGGACCGGGGCAGATAACTAAAGAACTGCAAAGGGCTGGGATCGATGATCGGTTGGTTGTTATGGGGTGGGAATTTCTAATAAACAGGAAGGTAATATCCGGAAAAATCGAGAGGGATGTTGAAAAGGGTTGTCCGCAAGGCTCGAGCCTAGGTCCCACGCTGTGGATCGTCCTGATGGAAGGATGGTTTAGAGCAATGACTGCATGTAGAGATGAATGCTGGAGGAGTGAAATAGAGAATGATGAACGGAGGGTACTGAATGGGGAAGGCAAAAATGAAAGCATTGTGCGGCAGGCGTTTGCTGATGATCAGGTAATAGTGATCACAGGCAAATCCTGCAGAGAATTTGAAAGGAAATGGGAGAGCGTGTGGGAGAAGACGAATGACTGGGGAAGAATGAATGGACTGGTGTACAATAAAGAGAAAACGGAGGCACTGTTTGAACCTGCAGCGCGGAAAATCAGGCCACCAGTTGTCAAGCTGGGGGAAGGAAGGGTTGAATTAAGGGAGAGTATTAAGTATTTAGGTGTTTTAATCGACGGAAAGGGGCTTTTTCTAAATCATTTAAAAATGGTAAGGGTCAAGGTGGGGAAATCAATGGGGAAAATAAGTGGGCTATTGGAAAGGAAAGGGCTTAGAACTGGGGAGATAGTTAAAATTTTCTATGAAAGGGTCTTTAAACCAGCTTTACTCTATGGGGCAGAAGTATGGGGATTAAAAGGAAAGGACAGTAGAAACAGAAGACAACTGGAGGCAATACAAAGGGTGGCACTGAGGGGAATGGGACCTTCCTATACCACAGTGTCAACCGAAGCGCTGCAGGTTATGCATGGGTGCGCGCCGCTCTGGCTTGAAGCGGTGGCACAAGCGAAAATGAGGAAGGAAGCGTGGGAAAGGGTAAAAATGGGGAGAACAAAAGAAAGCGAAAGAATACAAATGAACGAAAGAATAAACTGTAAGAACGAGGGTGACACGGAGTATGAATGGAAAGTATGGGTGGACGCGGCGCTGGGACACGAGTGCGTGGGGCTTGGCTGCGTAGTAAGGAGGGATCAGGAAAACTTATCATCAAAGGGCAAAAGGATTATGCATAAGGGGGGTGTGGTGGAAGCCGAACTAGAAGCACTTAAGCTCATGATCCTAACAGTCGGGGAGGAAATGTCTGCGGGCGAAAGAGCACTAGTGGTGACCGACTCGCAGATTGTAGCAAGATCAATCAACGACTATTCGACATTAAAGAAAACCTTGAATGAATGCCAGAAAATGTATGTATGAGTGAGAATGAAAGGAAACACATACGCGTGAAATGGGAGAGACTGGAGAGAGGAATGGATGGGCATGGTGCACATGTGAAAGCAAGAGAAATGATGAGAGCAGGTGAATGGGAGGTAAATGATCACGAATGGATGAGCAAAAATGAATATAGAAAGAATAAATATAAATGGATAATGAGAAGATGGAATGAGGAATGGATGAAGAGCACGAAAGGAAGAACCACGTTCGGGCTGTGCCCCCTGGTGGGCAGGAGCATGCTCGGCCTATCAAAAAAGGGAGCTCAGCTCGCAACGGGTCACGGCAACTTTGGCGGGTATCTATACAAGTATAAAAGCAAGGGTGCAAGGGAGTGTAAATGCGGAATGTACGAACATGAAACGAATGCAAGATGTGAGGACACAGCAGAGCATGCAAGAAAAGAATGTAATCTGGAAAAGCGAATGAGAGGGAGAGAAAGGTGTGAAAGGGAAAAAGGAAATCTAATTTTTCTATTTAGAAAAGACACCGGGGAAACCGGCAGAGAGGAAATATTGCATTTCAATCGCCTTGCCGAGTTGGTTGTTCCTAATGATGATTTCGATTAACAAAGTAAAATAAAATTGGAAAAAAAAAGAGAAAAAAGGAAAAAATAAAAAAAAAATAAAAAGAAAAGTTACAAAAAAGGAAATAAAAAGAAAAAACAAAATATAATCATAATATAAAAACAAATAATGTTAAATAAATAAATGTAGATAAAGAAAATTTAATTAGGATAAGACTAGATTAAGGGAGAGATGAAATCAGCAAATAAGTTAAAAGTAGTATAACCATATAAGTTATAGTCGTATAAGTTATAGTTACTCATATAGGGTTAGAATAGGTCACACTTTTTAGGTCTACCACCTTCAGTGGTGTTTGACACACGGTCCGCTACCTTCAGTGGCGTTTGACAGCTTCAGACAGGGTCTTCTTTCTCCGCCAGGTCCGACCGTCATTGTAATGGGTCGACAGATTCATTGCGTTGGCGTGCGGGCAGGAAGGACCGGTGTTGGGCGGGGGTAACAGAGGCACTGGCGTGCCAGTGTTTTTGGTGCGCCCATGGGTTCCCTTGAGAGTGGTTTGGTTGGATAGAGGGAGCAGGAGTCCGTGACTCAGTGCCTCAAAGCTACGGCTAGGCTCGGGCGGTCACTTGATCGTCAATCCGTTAATAATGTCACGGTATTCTCAAACCATGCACGTAGAGTGGTACTCGCGTCAAGATCGTGCCTGCGTTCGCGACGGGTGCTTTTCGCGGCGCTCGTCGTGGCGTGAGCGTTTGCGTGCGGTTTTGCCGGGTGCCGTTATATGCTCCCGTGTGATCTGATTCGAAGCACTGCCAGGCGGGGAGTTTGACTGGGGCGGTACATCTGCCAAAGAATAACGCAGGTGTCCTAATGCCAGGTCAGCGAGGACAGAAACCTCGCGTAGAGCAAAAGGGCAAAAGCTGGCTTGATCCCGATGTTCAGTACGCACAGGGACTGCGAAAGCACGGCCTATCGATCCTTTTGGCTTGAAGAGTTTTCAGCAAGAGGTGTCAGAAAAGTTACCACAGGGATAACTAGCTTGTGGCGACCAAGCGTTCATAGTGACGTCGCTTGTTTATATTACAGGGTGTAAATAATGCAATAAAATGTTTATATTACAGGGTGTAAATAATGCAATAATATGGGTTTTTTAGGTTAATAAGGGCCTAATTTGGATTTTTTTGGGGCAAATCTGATGAGAGCACAAAACGTAGAAAGGTTCACAGCGGTTATTAATTATTCTGTTTAGTGGTGTGATTAATTTTCTATTTGTAATCAGTGATACTTACATAATTTCCAAAAATCAAGATGGAAAATCAACAAAAAAAAGAGAGTCCTTTTTGTCATGAAGGTTTTCTGTACTACGTGCGACGCACAAGTGGCAATATAAGGTAGGTAAATCATATTTACTATACATATACGTACAATCATATTTATAATTACTTTATAATTACAAAAGTCAACAAAAAAAATTGTTTGAATCTGGTATTTAATGAATATATTCTAATAGTATACATCGACAAGTAAGCAAAACAACAATTTTCAACAATTTTTCAAAATGCACTATTAGGAATATGGGTAGAACAAAAACACAAATTATAATAACTATTCTTTTATTTTTATTACTTAAGCAGCGAATGAAGCAAAAGTCAAAAAAAGAATGGTATTAAATATAAATTATTGGCAATTAATACAAAGTCATAAATTTTTTCGCAAGCCTAAATGGCGTACTATTTTTTTTTGTTAAATGTATTGATAACTATTATTAATCATAGCTACACCACTGGTTACTGAAAAAAAGTAAATAAACATTCAGTTCAATATCTTAAACCGTCTTTGGAAAATGTATTAAAAACTAAAAAGAAAATAAATCTCCCTGTCTCTTAAAAACCAAGCATTTAAAGATCCATGTTTATATTTATTTTTCATTTTTCCCTTTCCTCCCAAAACCCTGTGAAACCTTAAAAATACGTTATACAGGGTGTCCCATTAGTGCGATAACGGACGATAGCTCCTTATACAGTGATACAAAAAAAAATGTATACAAAGTTACTTTACTGTCTAAGGTGCATAACATAAAAATATTTTTGGATATACAGGGTGATTCATAAATGTGATATGATACACAACTTTTTTAATTTAAATGAAACACCCCATATTTTATTGAATTTTTGGATTGCTTTAAAAATTCTGCATACCTTTTATCAAGCACCGTCTATACCAAAACTTACCCGTTTGTGAGATATTTAATATTTTATCAAAAAATCGACGTTTGCACGTCTCCACAAAAACAAAAATAATTCACTCATTTGGGATCCTACAAGCCAAATCTTTTCTAGGTTGTTAGTGCATACTTACACTTACTTTATGGTCCTATGAGAATTTGATAATATTCTACAGGGTGTTCGCAATACTCTATCCAAAACCAAAAAATGTAAACAACCATATCTTATTTTTTTCAAATAGAATGACCCATATTTTTTTATCTTAAAATGTTCACAATGTGATAAGCTTTCTTTTTTGTTAAGCATGTCCTATACCTATCTGTAATAGTTATCGGGTTTTTTACACTTTTTCCTAATTTCGCCCTTAAAATCCACAATAGTCGCGTTTTAATTTAAAAGAAGTTTGCTTAGTTGGCCATGGAAATAACAATTGCACAAAAATCAAGCAATTACTTTGACAGAAGATTTAGTGTTGTCAGTTTATCACTAAAGCGAAACATTTTTGCATTAAAAATGAATTTTTCGAAAGAGGATATGGTGAAAATGATTTACTGTTTGGGTGCAAGTGAGAAAAATTGTTTACTGGCAAGCAGAGTTTATGCACAGAGATATCCGGATGCGGAACGACATCCAAATCGATTGGCATTTGAAAGACTAAAGGAGAGATTTGAAAGAACTGGAAATTTAAATTATGAAATGTCACAAAGACAAAAAACAGGGGCAAATCCACAAAATGAAATGCTTGTTATGCAAGCCCTAGTAGAAAATCCGCATGTCTCTTGTAGGCAAATTGAAAGGCAGTTGGACATTAAAAAATCCACTGTTAATTGAATCACCCGGAAACATAAATTTCATCCATATCACGTACAGCTTGTACAAGAATTAAGCGATCAAGATTTTGCTAATCGCCGAAACTTTTGCCGTGTTGTGAGGGCCCATCTAAATGACCATTTTCGAAATAAATGGATTGGCAGGAGAGGGCCAGTTGCTTGGCCGGCCAGATCTCCTGACCTCACAAAACTCGATTTTTTTCTTGTGGGGGTTTGTGAAAAATCGGGTTTATCAAAGGCCTGTTACCACCAAAAACGACATGAAGCAAAGAATTCGGAATGTTTTTCAAGAAGTAACTAGAGAAATGTTACAGAAAGTAACCAGTTCTTTTGTTAAACGAATTCGTTTGTGTGATCAACACCAGGGTGGACATGTAGAACATTATTTATAGTTTCATGTACATACCTTTTTGGTTTAGTCATTTGTTGTTGTTATTGTTCACAATTTTAATTTTTTTTATTTAAGGAATATTTTTCTTGATTTTTCGATTAGTTTTAAGATTTTATTATTTGGTAAATTTTAAACAAAATTTCTTTTCTGTACATTTTGGTATCATTAAATTTGTTGTAATTTAATAAAATGCCAAATTTCAAAATGCTTTTCAATCCGTTCCGTTTACTATTTTTAAAGTTTAAACTTTAAACGTTTAGCAAAATCTTTATCAGATAATTCTTGCATAATCTGTAGGTACCTACATAAAAACATGTGTTTCTGTTAACAGTGGATTTTTGAATTATCTAACTGTGCTTACCAATAAACAGTAAAGTTACCTCAATTGCATCCAAACAGTTGAAACAGTAAATCATTTTCACCATATCCTCTTTCGAAAAATTCATTTTTAATGCAAAAATGTTTCGCTTTAGTGATAAACTGACAACACTAAATCTTCTGTCAAATTAATTGCCTGATTTTTGTGCAATTGTTATTTCCATGGCCAACTAAGCAAACTTTTTTTAAATTAAAATGCGACTATTGTGGATTTAAAGGGCGAAATTAGGAAAAAGTGTAAAAAACTCGATAACTATTACAGATAGGTATAGGACATTACTTCTTAGTAGTAGTAGTAGTTATCACACAAATTGGGCGAGCCCATTTGACGTGCGAATCTTACAAAGCATAACACAAATAAATTTTGTTTGCTTTTTATTTTTGACGCTTATCCATAATAAAAACTTTCGGCCGATATTTTTTTTGCTGTATGTCTCGTTTTCTTTATAGCAAAACGAGGCTCGTTTTTTTTCGAGCAAAGTCAGCAAAGCCAAAAATATTGTTTTATAAATTATAGTATAAAAATTGTTTTCTAAAGAGCCCCATACACTACGTTCTTTTCTGGTAGTTTTAGCCGACGGTTAAAAAAGTCACAAAAACGAAATGAATGGACAAAACCGTCGGGTTTCCACGTCGTTTTATTTCAGGCGAGGCTTGATTTTCCTTCCAACGTTTTCAACCATCGGTTAAAAATGTTTAAACTGCCCGAAAAAAACGTGTATGGAGTGTAATGATCCGGGATAAATAAAAACACCCAAGTTCGTAAACAAGTGCTCTATATATTGGTTGATAAATAAAATGTTACAAAAAAATAACTAGCTCAAATAACAGATGAACGTAATACTTCGTTATACTCGAGTTACACGTTACTTTACTAATTCTCTTTCATAACTGTAGACTAGTGATGCGAAGAGTCCGGATTAATCGTCCGTTCAATCCGAATATCAAATTATTCCGAATCAATCCGGATATCTAAATTGTCCGGATACACGCCGCCCGTTTGTTCGACCGACAATGAAATAAAAGCTTACACGAAGTGACACGATGTTCCACGTTCCACCGGCTAAGAGAATCCGAATTAAATCGTCCGGACAAATAACCCGGCAATCGGCAATATCGTCGCGTCGCCTTGTGTAAACCTATTGCTTTATCTATCCTTATTGTACTCATTTAGAAACATAAGAGACAATATGAGAACGCCCAAACTTTTTTGTAAACAAAGCATTTTTGTAGTGTTATTTTGCATCGTTTAAAATACACTTGATTTATTACATACATAATTAGCTATTTCAGTTTTAACATCATGTAGAAATGCGTAAAAACGAAATGTCTAATGGGTTGCATAATGCATACCTTATATTCGAAAAACAGCTATAAAAAACGTTTATCGGACGGTCGAGCATCGAGCCCGAAACATGGCATAATTTGCCGAACGGGCGAGACATCGAGCGGATGAATTCATCCGGATGAAAAAACCGAATTTTCAATTCATCCGAATCAATGCTGTCCGGATATTGAATTAATCCGGATTTTTACAACACTACTGTAGACCGAAGCAAAAACCAATACCTAATAAAAATTATATTTTGCCTCCGTTTCGGCGAAGTCTATATTTAGAATTTGATTGCTATTTTTTCGCGACGCTTATATATTATGTTTTGGATTTAAGTTGGCTTCTTCATTATTTCATTCTATATACGCCGTTCACCACCTGTCCGCGCACTATTTTCTACATCCTCCGGGGGGGGGGGGGGGGGGGGAATGTGAAACTTCTAAAGGAAAGAGAAGTTGCACCGGTCGTCTCAATTTCGTTCCGTCACTGGTTATTATTTCACACGCACGCACGCGGCCGTCTTTTCCTTTAAACGTCTCTACAACTCGAACCATTTTCCATCTCAATCTCGGCACATACTGCTCATACAATAAAGCAAGGTCATCCTTTTTTAAAGTGCGGGATTTAAAATTCACTGCAAAATGTGCTGTACGCAACTGCTGTAGATAATCTATGTTCCACTTATTCCAGAACTTCGTCATAAGTTGCTCCCTAAGTTTCCACTGCTTTAAAATGTCGTTTCTTTTAATCTCTGGAATTCTTAAATCCATCAACAGACCAGAACTTTTATTTCCCAAGAGAAAATGTGAGGGAGATAAATAAACTAAATTAGAAGCGTCATCGTCAAGGTAAGTCAAAGGTCTCGAGTTTACCGTTGCTTCAACCTCTGTCAAAATAGTTTGCAATTCTTCATAGCCAATCGACGCCTTCCCAAGCGTAATTTTTAATGCATCCTTGACAGTCCTTACCATCCTCTCCCAGAAGCCACCCCACCAAGCAGCCCTTTCAACAATAAAATGCCATTTTATTCTGTACCTCTGCGCCCAGTCCTGAACAGGATCGCTTCGTAGCAAACTAAACAGCTGTGCTAGCTCTTGAGCCACACGACGAAAAGTTTTTGCGTTGTCCGAATACACAACTTCTGATACTCCTCTGCGAGCTATAAATCTTCGTAGGCCTCTAACACAACTTTCAGTACTCAAATTTGGTTCAAGTTCTAAATGTACAGCACGTACTACTGCACACGTAAGCAACATAATATATACTTTTACTTTCTGTCCATCTTCAAAAACATAAAGTGGCCCAGCAAAGTCCACACCCGTGACTTTGAAAGGGGTTGCTTCGTTTATCCGGTTACCCGGCAATGGCGCAAAACATTCAGATTTGCCCTTTAAGCGGCGACACTTAAAACAAAACTTAAAACTGCCAGATTATCTTCTCCGTAAGAAGAGACTTCTTTGGTATAATTATTGGATACTTGGTTTCGTAGGGTAGCGAGGCTTCTTCTAGCCTGCTTCCAAGCCTTAAAAATCCATTGTCATCTAAAAATGGACGTAATGAAAAAATTGGAGACTTGCAGCTTACAGGAACGTTATTGTGAAGACACTTTATTTCTTCTTTAAATTCTTCAACTTGAACACTTTTGATCCAATGACCTTCAGCTGCTTTAAGTTCATCCACCGATAAGTGTCCCTTTTGGTTTCCATTACCTTTTAAATTATTTACAAATCTATAAACATAGGCGGTAATCCTAATCACCTTTTCCAATTTGCTGTACCTGTCCAATGCAAATATTGGCCTAACCTCTAGAATATTGTTCTCAGTGTTAACTAACAAATTCTGCACCTCTGACACATCATCAGCTCCATCTTGGTACTCCTCAGGTGGCCAATTCTTGGATTCTTGTTTCAGCCATTCTGGTCCTTCTTTCCAAAAAGTTGACTCTAAGAGAAATTTCGCTGAAACACCTCTAGTAAGTAAGTCGGCCGGATTTTCTTTACCAGGGCAGTATCTCCATTGTCCTTTGCTATTACGTTGAATTTCATTTACTCTATTTTGAACATAAGGCTTCCATTTTGAAGCTTTACCACGAATCCAGTACAGTGCTATTTTTGAATCCGACCACAACGTTACGGAAACTATATTTAGGTCACAATTATCCAAAATATAACACTGAAGTCTAGTGGCATACAAGGCAGCGGTCAATTCCAGTCGTGGCAAAGTAAGCTCCTTGTTTCCCTTTTCGTTCATAGGAGCTACTCGATTTTTCGACATTAAGTATTTCACTTGTCCTGAATTCGCAGATTTAACGTACACCAACGTACCATATGCCTGAGGACTAGCATCTGCAAATAGATGAAGCTCGACGCCGTTCATTTTATGCCCTAAGACACACCTATCTATCTCGAAATTAGTTAGCATCGGAACTTCTATACACCACTTAAGCCATGATTGCTTTAACTCTAAAGATAACTCTACGTCCCATTCTAAATTCGCCTTCCAAATACGCTGCAGTAGGATCTTGCCTCGTATTGTGAACGGTCCTAAAATACCTAAGGGGTCAAAAACTCTCGCAATCGTTTGCAAAACAGTTCGTTTTGTTGGCATAGTGGTCGATAAATTAGTTAGTGATGATAAATCTATAGTTAATTGATCAGAATATGAATGTCATAAAACACCTAGTACCTTTCTTGTCTGACCCACATCTGATACTTTATCTTCTTTCCTAAAACATTCATTTATTTCACTATAATTGGATAGCCACTTCCTTAAATTCATACCCGCGGCTGACATAATTTCCTTTGACTGCTCGTAAACTTTAACAGCCTTGTCAAAGGAATCCATAGACAACAGCATCATCAACGTAAAAGGAACGAGCCAACAACACAGCTGTGTCCTTAAGTTCATCTGATTGACTATCTAAATGCTTCTTTAGTGTAGCAGCCAACATAAAGGGACTCGACGAAACTCCAAAAGTGATTCGTTTCATACGGTAAGTAACGAGGTCTGGCAATTTGGACATATCGGTAAGATAAGGCTCGATTTTGTCTCTAAACCATAAAAACAAATGAGAGTCTCGGTCTCTAGCTGACAAAGAAATCTAAAGAAATGCCTTTTCGATATCGGCTACAAGGCCTACATTACCAATCCTAAAATTCAAAAGAATTTGAGAACGTCGGGCAGTAAATTATCGCCTATAAATAAGTGGTCGTTTAACGACAAACACCCTGGCGCATGCGCAGACGCGTCGAACACCACGCGCACCTTGGTCGTGTCCTTATCGTCTCGATAAACAGCCCGATGAGGCATAAAATACGATCGTAACTCGTCAGTCTTAGAAGACACTAATTCGGCACAGTCGTTATTTATATACTCGCGCACTGCCTCATCGTACTCGTTATTTTTTCCCTGTCTGTCAAGACGCGATATTAAGTTCTTTATACGCGCTAAAGCCCCGTTGTAGTTATTGTCCAATTTTTCTTTCGATTTCCACGGCAATGAAATCTCGTAGCGACCATCTTTAAAGTCAATATTCTCGTTAATAAAGTTGCTTGTAAAACTGTTCAAAGTTGTTTCGTCGGCCTTGATACCTAAACTCTCTAAGTTCCAAAACCTTTTTAAATTTAAATTTTCGTTTTCGTTCAAGTCCGTTGCACAATCGCTTTCGACGATTTGCGAATGCAAGATGGTCGCCACGTTAAAATTTACAGAAAAATCTGGAACCGCCTCGTTAGATTCCCGAGCTCCGTGAATTGTCCAACCTACTTCTGTATCAATAGCCCTCAATTTATCCGTCAGATGGCGTGTTTCGCCCGTAACCAACAACCAATAATTTTCGCTACCAATAAGCAAAGATATTCCGGTAGAATTTAATGGCTTTGTTTGAATATCTGCTAATCGATTTTGCCTTGCGAATTTTTCGATAACTGGGTCGGTAAGGCAAGGGGGTTTTATCGAGTAAAAACATATTTCAGGAGCTTCAATTGCCTGTATCGTAATTAACTTATCTGAGTACTGACTCTTTAAAACCACTTCGACTTTATTGCACAATTTTGCAACACCACGTTGGGAATTACCAAAAACACAAATCGATATTTTGTGCTTTCCAATAATTGGTAAATTAAGCTCACGTGATACATTTTGCTTAATATAAGTTAATTGGCTCCCTGCATCAAAAACTGCTCGTAAAAATATCTCGTTATTATTTTCTTTTGATCTCACAAAAACGCATGCAGTTTGCAAATACATATTTTCGAGACGCCCTGTAGAAAACGCGGTCACAGTCAATTGTTCGTTAGAAATGTCATTTCGTTCGTTCTCATTCCGATTTTTCGGTTTGAATGAGGGATCGCACAAAGCAGTTACATGTCTACCCTTACACTTTTTACAAGCAATGTCTTTTGCTTTACAAAATTTAGACCTATGATTTTGTCCGGTACACCGAAAACATCTGTAACTATCTTGCGAAATTTTCTTCTCATCGTTCAAACTAATACAAGTACTCAAACAGTCTCTAGTCAGATGATTTTTATTTTTACAAAATAGACAATGATCATTAGCTACATTCAATAAACCCTGAGCAGTAAACAATTCGTTATTAGACGATTTAGAACTGTTCCGAACTTCGTTACGAGTCGAGTGTCCAAAATCTCGCGCACGCGTAGGACATTTACTGTCCTTATTGTCGTTACTCTGAGCTTGCTCAAGCACTTCAATTTTTATAAAGTTCAATAAATCAGCGATCTGTTTTTTATAATTCACTCCCGATGAATCTCGACCCGAGATTGTCTCCGCGAGAACTGAATTTGTGTCCGATTCGTTTAAAGATTCAGTTTCATTTACTTTCTCGTTCGTGACATTCTGTATTTTAAATTTATTAAATTGAACTCGTAAACTATAGGGTAAAACTTTAAAAATCATAGCTTTAACCATTAAGCCATACTGATCAGCTGATATGCCTAACGATTCCAACGAGCACGTTATCGATGAAGCCGTGTTAAAAAGTCGTCGCAGACTACTGGTGTCTTTATCATATTTTACCGATGGAATACTACAAAGTTTTTGTACGTAAGAGTCAATAATTCTTTCCGATTGTCCATATTCCGATTTTATTAAATTAATCGCGTCATTATACGAATTTTGGCTAGACGTTAGGCCTGAAATCGTTACAGCCGCTTTACCCGTTAAAAGCGACTTTAAATATGTAAATTTACAGTTCATAGTTAGCTCAGGATTATTATGTATGGCTTGACTATATTGTTCCCAAAAAGCTGGCCATGCTTCTAGGTCGCCGTTAAATTTTAATAAATCAAGTTTCGGTAGTCTTACCGATTTTTGGTTTATTTGGGTTTGTACGTTACCAATACCAGCGTCAACATACGGCTCTGCACCACCTTGTATATTCTGAAGCTCTCCCAAATTCCCAACTTCCACGTTCTGCAGTTGATCACCATTAATTTTCCGTTTTTTTGCCACTTCTAAACTTGCTAAAGCATCCATCGCTTTAATGTCATATTCCGCCACCTTATCACACTCCGTTTCAAGTAAATCCTCCGATACACTAGGGAGAATTTTCTCGTTTAGTTCGTTCAACTTTACCCTTATAAGCTTAATTTTTTCACACAAAACTGAGAGTTCGTCCGGTACACGTTCCGTTAATTTTACCGCGTCGTCAACAGTCTTGCATAATTTCGTTAATTGTCCACGATAATTTGTACGCAAAAACACATCTGCCTTTGAGTCCGCCATTATTTTTTTTTAAATGTTAATTCGTTCCACGTTCCACGATAATTTTATTTTCAACCAAGCAATTCCCGGGTTTCGGCACCAAAATGTAATGATCCGGGATAAATCAAAACACCCAAGTTCGTAAACAAGTGCTCTATATATTGGTTGATAAATAAAATGTTACAAAAAAATAACTAGCTCAAATAACAGATGAACGTAATACTTCGTTATACTCGAGTTACACGTTACTTTACTAATTCTCTTTCATAACTGTAGACCGAGGCAAAAACCAATACCTAATAAAAATTATATTTTGCCTCCGTTTCGGCGAAGTATATATTTAGAATTTGATTGCTATTTTTTCGCGACGCTTATATATTATGTTTTGGATTTAAGTTGGCTTCTTCATTATTTCATTCTATATAGGCCGTTCACCACCTGTCCGCGCACTATTTTCTACATGGAGCCCTTAACCAATTAGCGCCTACGGCTACCGTATGGTATCACAAAACATGTGTCTCCTCTCCAGTACATTGTAGTCAAGGTCGATGTCAGAAGATCGTGCGCCTGGCGGATTAGTGATGACTTGACAGTTGACTTTCAACTATCGTGGGCGGCTGGTCGTTTTGTGAAGTTTTTTTGGCGGTAGATAAGTTTAAAGTCACGCGTGTTGGTGCTGCACGTAAATCATGGAACCCCGATGGGCGTAAGTATCCTTTTAGTTAATTCTGTGTAATTTTCAATGAATTTATTGTTATTATTTATTGAAATATAAGTGACCAAATACCCTTGAATGTAAATAAACCTTCTTGAAACTCACATGACGTCACTATTATAGGTCAAAAGTCACTGATACCATATGGTATCCGTAGGCGTTTGTGGACCTAGCAGTGTCATGTTTTAGGCTTTTTATTTTAATGTTTTTTTAATGTTTTAGGAGAGGTTTTTCGCTTTTCCAAGCATTGGATATGCTTGAAGAAGATGACGAACTGCTACAAAATGTAGATGAAATATTTGTGGAACCTCCTGATCCCAACGTAGACTCATAAGGAGGAAGGAGGATTGATATGCAACCTCAATGGTAAAACTAGGTTATCACTCTCAATTCTGTTTCTCCTTATTTCAATTTTCTAGGCCGTCAGTTGTGCGCTCCAGCCGAAATAAAGTTAGTAAATAATGACAGGGTTGGAGAATCGAGTAGCTGTAATGAATCTGATGATAACGTAAGCATTTTTTTAAATATTATGATATTTTTTATAATATTCAATATTTTTTTAGGGCGCTGAGCAAGTGCGGGAGCCAATAATAACTTTAAAATTAATTGAATCAAATCCCGAATCGTAGTGGATTGCAAATCGACTTTTAACAAAACAAGCTGCAAAATGGATACCTGGTGATATTCAACCAATGCCCAGATAATTTCCGGAACCGGACTATTCTAAGTACAAAGACATGTCACCTGTTAATCTCTTTGAGTTATTTTTTGATGAAAACATTTACTAATACCTTGCTGAACAAACCCAACTTTATGCCCATTTTAAAAATGAACCTGATCCAGAAATAACATCAAACGAAATCCGCTGTTTTATTGGAATTTTAATTCTTACTGAATATAATCCCCTACCTTCGAAACGGTTATACTGGGATGTGAAAGACGACATGCATAACAAACTGGTAGCAGACTCAATGAGGAGAGATAGGTTTTTAAACATTCAAAGATTTATCCACATGGCCGATAACACTAAAATAAATCAATCAGACAAGGCTTGGAAATTACGCCCTCTGATGAATGACTTGAGAGAAAAAATTTTGTCCAATTTTCAACGTACTCAAAATTTATCTTACGATGAATCAATGATCAAATATTATGGGCGCCACGGATGTAAGCAATTCATCCATGGCAAACCTATCCGCTGTGGTTACAAAGTATGGGCTCTAAATACTAAAGATGGATATCTGGTTGATTTTGATCTTTATCAAGGCAATGATCCTCGAGAACAAGCGGACATCAGCAAATTAGTTGGTAAATGTGCAGCGCCCATGACATTGATAATCTGTTCACCGGTGTAAATTTATTAGCTTTTCTTCGAGATTTAGGTTATGACACAACTGGAACGATTCGAGAAAACCGAATTCCAAAACCATGTCCGTTGACCAAAAAACAAGATTTTCAAAAAAATAATAGGGGTTTTTATGAACAGATTATTGAGAAAAATGACGGTGTTCTATTTGTACGACGGATGGATAATGCTGTCGTTACTATAGCATCAACAAGTGCCGGTGTTCAGCCTGAAGGAGCAGTAAAAAGATACTGCCAAAAAGAAAAAAGGCACATCATGATTTCTCGTCCTCACTGCATCGCTGCCTACAACCATAATATGGGTGGTGCCGATCTTATGGATCAGGGTATTGCTACGTACCGAATTGGAGTTCGTGGTAAGAAATGGTATTGGCCAATTTTTACTTGGCTGATAGACGTAGCACTGCATAATGCCTGGTACCTTAGATGCAAAAATGAAAAGATATCAGCACTTAATTTTAGAAGAGAAATCGTCCAAGTATATTTGACCAGGTATAAAACAATTGCCAAGGTTGTTGGAAGAAGCTCTTTCTCAAAGAATGTACAGGGTGTCCCATTTTGGGTACTTTTGCGGGGTATCTCCGTTATTTTTAATGTTAGCGTGATGCGGTTTTCGCGACAGTGTGCTACTTTTTCGTGATAATAACGATGCCGTTAACAAAAATTCCAAAGCCCTCTTAGTTTTTAAGATATAGGCCATTTTTGAAAATTCGACATTTTGGGACTCCCCTTGTATTTCGGTTATTCTTTAACTTATCGAATATATAAAAAAACAGTTTTATAGATTTTTTTCCGTAGAATGCAGTAGCGTAGCTTATTTTTTTTTAATATTTACTGTTTTTGAGTTATAAGCCAAACTTATGTTTTTTTTAATGAAACACCCTGTATATATATATGCACTAATAAATTTGTCTTCTTTTTACCTTTTCAAAAATATATAATGGTATGCACTTTTTTTTAAGAAACATACAAATAAATGACAATTTTCTAAAATTAAGGACATAAATTTATTAGTAGGCCATGACTCTTGTTAATAACAAAACAAAAGTCAACTAAATGTCAAATATTTATACTTTACGGTTTCTTAAGTCAAATATTTGTATTGTAAGTATTTGTTTTTTTCTTTATTTAATAAATTCTTTGAAAAATGGCAGCGTATGAAAATTACGAAAAATATGATATGTTGGTATGTTTTATACAAAGTAACGAAAATTCTGAAAAAGCTTCGGCGTTATATTTTCAAAGGTAAGTAAGCGATAATGGGTACTAAAATTTAAATTACGATTATAAGTTTGTGTTTGTTAGATATCCAGAGAGGCGACAACCCTTTATTGAGATATTTGTTCGCTTAAAAGCAAATTTAGTTGAACACGGAAACTTTGTTCGCCCGCGCCGAAAACCTATAACAAGGAGAATAAGGAAAGAAAAAAAATAGATGTTTTGGGATACATATAGATATAAAGATATTGGTGTATCAAAAAACTAATGCTCAAAGGATCCTAAAAAAATACAAGTATCATCCGTATAAATTTAGTATTGTGCAACAGTTGCATCCTGGCGATGCTGAGCGCCGAGCACTGTTTTTCCGGTGGTATCTACAACAAATCGAAGCTAATGATTTGTTCGGCAGACTTGTTATTTGGTCAGATGAATGTTTTTTTTCAAGTGCGGGTATTTTGAATCGTCACAATACCAGGAATTGGAAAACAGAAAATCAGTATTTATTGTTCGAAAGGGCACAACAGGGACGTTTTGGAGTTGGAGTGTCTTGTTTTATTTTGGGCAGAAAAATAGTTTATCGGATTTTTGAAGGAGGTCTTACAGCACGTAGATACCTAGAGATCCTTGAGGAAGTTATTCCTGAAGTGCTAGAAAATATACCGCTAGCACAATATAATGCAATTTACTTACAACAAGATGGTGCTCCTAGTCATAATTCAAGGCTAGTAAGGGAATTTCTTGAGAATAATTTTCCGCAAAGATGGATAGGTACCAATGGACCTGTAAGATGGCCCCCATGATCTCCAGATCTTTCAATTTTGGATTTTTTTTATGGGGGTATCTACAAAATGAAGTGTATAAAACACGTTATGATGGAATTGCCGAACTTCGAGAGGCAATTAACTTAGCCTTTCAAAATCCGCGAAGGAGACCAATGGTTCTATTTAATGCCATTGAAAGAATCACAAAAATGTGCCAATTTTGCATTCGAGAGAATGGTCATCATTTTGAACATTACCCTTAATTTTTTTTTTCTTTTTGTTAAATACAGTTGAGTTTTTTGTTTTGTATGTTTCGTTGCTTTATGCTACAAAACAAGCTTATGTTGTAAAAATTGGAGCTATACTGTTGTAGTGTATTTTTTTTAATAATATGCTTTTGTCTAAATAGGTATATTTTGATTGCATCCAATGTATTTGCAATGAATCCAATTCTTTGTTAGTGATTTTTCTAAGATTTATCTTTGTTATTGTTATTCATGGCCTACTAATAAATTTATGTCCTTAATTTTAGAAAATTGTCATTTATTTGTATGTTTCTTAAAAAAAAGTGCATACCATTATATATTTTTGAAAAGGTAAAAAGAAGACAAATTTATTAGTGCATATATATATACAGGGTGTTCCATTAAAAAAACATAAGTTTGGCTTATAACTCAAAAACAGTAAATATTAAAAAAAAAATCTACGCCACTGCATTCTACGGAAAAAATCTATAAAACTGTTTTTTTATATATTCGATAAGTTAAAGAATAACCGAAATACAAGGGGGGTCCCAAAATGTCGAATTTTCAAAAATGGCCTATATCTTAAAAACTAAGAGGGCTTTGGAATTTTTGTTAACGGCATCGTTATTTTCACGGAAAAGTAGCACACTGTCGCGAAAACCGCATCACGCTAACGTTAAAAATAACGGAGATACCCCGCAAAAGTACCCAAAATGGGACACCCTGTACATACAGATATCCGATTTGATAGGATTGATCATTTTGTGGTTTCATGTAACCGGCGAAGATGTGCTGGGGTAGGATGCAAATCATTCGGTAGAACAATGTGCCGAATGTGTAATGTCGGCTTGTGTGTCAATTGTTTTGCCACTTATCACACTAAATAAATTTATTTTGACATATTTTATTTGTATTATGCAGTTCAAAATTTTTTGCGATAAAAAAGTCTTCAACGCCGATGGCTACCATATGGTATCAGCGTTTTTTTTTCAACTTCCATACTCCAAAAAAAAATTCTAATCTATCTAAGATCGTTTACCTTTATTTTCTACAAAACAATCAAAAAAATAATCAAAATAATAAAAAAAAATCTCGGCGTTAATGGGTTAACGCGGTAAATTCAAATTTCACCTCGTGATCTCGGCTCCGCGGGCTGGCCCATCGGTCGTGTTCGGTGTTCGGGCGGGCTATTCGGCTTTCAGCATTTAGGCCATTTGACGGAAAGAGTGTGCGTCGTTGAAACTTTAACCTAACCTTGCCTAAAGACATTTTCACGGTTTCGAGTAGTTTTTTTTTTGTAGGTATGTAAATTAGAATAATTATTATTAAACTGATAATGGCAGATTTAAGTGCAAGTGTAAGTGTTCAGCCGCAGCCAAGTTCTGTTCGGGTCGCCGTAAGTAATAAAGTGGATTTGGTTGATTTTTTGCTGAAGTGTAAATTTCATTTACTTAATTTAGATGATAAATTATTTGTTCACAAATTAATGCCGCGGCCGGGTATGAAAAATTTAATTATGAACTATAAAACAGGGAATAGATCATTTAATACCTCTTGGTTCGATAAATACGAACGGTTGACGAGTAGCGAGACAAGAAACAAAATATTTTGTTGAAATTGTTTACTTTTCGCGGAAAAAGCGCAGGGTCCGTGGAATTCGACGGGATATAATGATTTAAAGCATTTAGATGTATCCTTGCAAAAGCACTGCTAATCCGAAGACCATACTTTTTCATCACTTAAATTTAAATTATTTAGTAAAAATAATCATAACATACAAATTACGCTATAAATTCAGCATATCGCGAGAATATATTGAAACACAACGAGTTAGTAAAGAAAAACGCGACATATTACAAAGACTAATTGATATATGATAATTTACTTAGCAGCGCAAGAGCAGGCATTTAGGGGTCATGACGAATCTCAAGATTCATTAAATCAGGACAACTTCAAAGAACTGGCTAATTTACTATCTAAATTTGACAACAATTTTAAAGAATTTTTAGATGAATCTTCCGTTTTTAGCGGTTTGTCGAAAACCATTCAGAACGATTTAATCGATAGTATCAATTCAGTCTTTGTGATGTTATTTCTGCTGAAATAAAAGATTCATCTTGTTTTTCTTGGCAGATCGATGAATCTACAGATATCACGTATTTATCACAATTGTCAGTCATATTTCGATTTGTAAGAAATGATCAAGTAGTAGAACGCTTTATGGGCTTCTATGATGTAAATGCAGGACGCAAAGCTGATGATCTGATTAATTTGTTAATAAATAAATATCAGGAGTTTGATATTGCAAAAAAATTAATAGGTCAAATCTATGATGGAGCATCCGTTATGTCAGGGGAATTAAATGGTTTACAGAAAAAAAAATAAAGATATAGCACCTCTAGCAATATTTGTGCACTGCCAGAATGAATTTAATTTTACAAGATTCCGCTAGTAAAGTAAAAGAATGCCGGATTTTCTTTGCAAATCTTACGGGTATATCAACTTTTTTTTTCGAAATCTACGAAGCTTACCAGAGTTTTAGATGAAATTGGGTCTAAGCGTGTGCCAGGAGATTCGGAAACGAGGTGGAATTTTAAATCGCGAATTATCGATACTATTATTAAACAGAGGCATCAACTGGTGGACGTTTTTGAATATATTGTTAATAGCCAGAATTTCGCTAAAGACCATGAGGCAATTCGGGCTGCCGTAGGCTTTAAAAAGATTTTAAATGATTTTACGTTTTTATTTTTATTCAATGTTTTTAATCTCATTTTTGAACAGACGGAGTTAGTATTTAATATATTACAAAGCAGATTATCTGACATCTCGTACTGTAAAAATCGAATTGAAAATCTTCTAGGAACTTTAAAGAATTATCGGGAAAATGATATTTTCTTTGAGAGAATTTTTAATGACATATCCGTAACTATAGGGTCGCCACCAGAAAAGAAACGAAAAAAAGATTACGACGAGCTGACTGATTCAAAATTATATTTTAAACGCGTTTATAACGAAATATTAGATTTAGTTGTCAGTCAAATTAATGTTCGATTTAAAGATCTCAAAAATCTAGTTCTTTTAGAATTATTGAATAAATTCCCTTCTTATAAATCTATATTTCCCCAAAATTTGCTTAATTCGTTATTTGCATCTTACCCAGAGTTTTTCAATTAAAAAAAATTACAAAGCGAGTTGACGGTTTGGTACTCAGATGCTGATATATTAGGAGTTTCTTCAAAATATACAGATATTCTTCAGTTCATTTATACTAATAATCTTTGCACAGACGTTCCGGAAATCTATAAATTATTATGTTTGGTACTGTCGCTCCCTGCTACATCCGCTTCAGTAGAAAGAAGTTTTTCTGCTTTAAAACGTATTAAGACATTTACAAGAAATTCCATGACTCAAACGAGATTATGTAAATTGGCCACTATTTCGATAGAAAAGGGGTTAATAAAATATTTACAAGAACATCCTGAAACTTCAACATTTTAAAAAAAGGTCATTGATCACTTCGCGTTAACAAGAAACAGACGAATCGAACTAATCTATAAACAGGTACCCTAAAAACGAAAATTTTTGAAAATTTAAATATTTTATAGCGTGTTCCACCGCGAATAACCGCGATCTATATACAGAAAATTACACATAAGTAAGTAGAGGTTGACAGAATGAATGCGAAAAAAAATTGTAAATATGCTGACTAACATGGAGTGCTAGATATGTTTTTTTTTCTTTAAACGTCAGTAAATCCGTCATTATTGTGTAAGCGGCAGCGATGTTTAATTTTCCTTCTGGCGCGGCCGAGCTCTTTGTGTATCGTGCCATAATAACATATATTTTTAGGAAAGATTATGAATGCCATCATTCTGCTCACAGAAAAATAATGACAATAGGAAGTCGAAAAACTTGCAATGTAAAGCAAGTATTTCTATTGTAATTAAATTAACTACGACTGTAACTATAAAAAGACATCAACATATTAAGGTGATTTTTATATAAAACACTCTCACTCTTCTCTCTTTCGATGGAAAAATATAAATTTATCTATTTTTTTAGGATAATTTACTGGCAATAATTACAATAAAAAATGACCACAGCCACAGCATCAATACTGCTGATATACTTGGTACATTACCTGCCGCACCTAATACAAAATCAGTATTTGAATCATACTTCGATAACGGATTAGGTATAACAGAGGCTATTAATTTTCATATCTCAAAACTTGAACTGGAATTGGAAGAGATCGATTTGGCAAAAAGTTCTCTGAATCCAAAATATCGGAGAGTAAGATACTGGTATGATTCTTGGCGTACATTGCACCTAGGCCCACGTACTGGTGTTGGTATTTTGGAGGTAAAATTATATGTTTACTTTTTGTTATTTAAGCATTTCAGAAAGTTTTTGTATATTGTAGAAACTAAAATCTAAACAAAAAGAATATGAAAAATTAGGAATTATTGTCCGAATTAATGAAGAACCATTTGCTATTGTTATTATGACACCTGTAATGAAACGCGCTCACCAGTTGAAAACTGCCGGTGATATTGTTTTCGTCGATAGCACTGCATCTTGTGATGCAAAACATAATTCAATAACATTTATGTTAACAGTCACTGTCGCTGGAGCGGTTCCCCTAGCTATTATAATAACCAAATCACAAGGTTTGGTAGATTATATGTCAGGCTTCCAACTTGTAAAAAGCGTTTTGGGTGATAACGCATTTGGTGGCCAAGGTGAGCCAAAGCTTTTCATGACTGATGATAGTGATGCGGAAAGAGGGGCTTTGCAACAGATTTTTCCAAAAGCGAAACTTTTACTTTGTTCTTTCCATATTGGGCAGGCTGCATGGAGATGGCTTTGGGACAAAAATCATGCAGTTTAAAAAGAAGATCGACCGTTATTATATCAGTCTTTCAAAAATATTTTAGTTGCTTCAACCTTGCCAGCAGCAGAAAACGGGTTTAAAGAAGCAATCTTAAACCAAATAGCAAAAAAATATCCTTAGTGGATAAGTTATATTAGTAACTGCTGGAATCGTAGGGAATGTTGGTGTCTGTGCTACAGAGACGCCTCAACACACGGAAATTAAACAAACAATTTTTCAGAAGTGTCTGTAAGACTGTATAAAGACATAGTATTAGGAAGGTGTAAAGCATACAATACTGTTGCGCTCGTCGATTTTTCTGCGACCGTTATGGAACAGTATTATATTGTATTCGTCGATTACGAGATTTTTCTCATGGACGCTGTGATAAAAAACGGCTTTTCTTAAAAACACACCTTATTAAAGCTAAGTACCTTTCAAAAGAAATAATTAAAAAAACAGGTAACTTTACTTTTAAAGTACCAAGCGAGCAAAATAACGAAATTTATGATGTGGACATAGAAGCAGGTTATTGCTCTTGTCAAATTGGTAGATTAGGTAGTTTGTGTAAGCATCAAGCTGGTGTTTATTTTTTCTTTTGGGATATAAATGAAAGTACTACTGACGATCGTTATAATATGGCAAAACTGGCATTGGGGGATAAAGCCCAAAAACGGGAGTTTTAGGCACCCTTAGCAATACGTCATACTGATAACGAACACAGTAACAGTAATGAAAACGGAATTCAAATAGCTACTACATCTGAAACTGTGTCACGGATTAGTAATCCTTTAATGGAAGTTGTAATTAAAAAAACTGACGCTGATGCTGATACACTCCTCCAAAAATTGATTGACACAATAAAAACAAAACACCAAACTTATGGGTCTTCATCCGCTATAATCACTCTATGTATTACACGGTTGCAAAATGTGAATCATAGAGGAGCTTGGGATACCTATTTAAGTTCGTTTGGAACCAACATTGGTATAAGAAAACGACCTGGAGCTGCCATACACGTCCAACCAACGGCGTTAGCCAGAAGAAAGGCTGGTGTGACCAAGAAGAGTAAAAGGCTACCATCTGGACGACCTTCATTTTCTGACACGCGGAATACAAAGACTTGTAAAAGAAAGCGAAATTTGGCCTCTAATGTTAAGAACAATGTACCCAATGCCAAATCACACGGTGCAGGTCTTTAGAAAATTTTGCAAGCAATTAAAGTAGCCAGGGGTATTTTTTTTTTGTTTTAAAAATCACCTGAAAATTTGAAAAGTTTTTTTTACTTTAAAAACAATTATTTTCTATGCAAAAAATTGTTTTAGAAATGTTCTAACAGATTTTAAAACATTATTATTCGGTCTAAAGCATAATGTACCGCGTTTTATTAAAGTTTGGCAAAATGTACCAACGTTTGGTCGCGCCCAACCAGAGCAGTGAAAATCGCCCTATTGACTATAAAATGGTACATTCTGTTTAACCGCGCCGGGCGACCCCTACTCCACTCCGGCACCGCACACATAATAGGAAACTTACACATTTTTTTTTTAATTCATTAATAGATTTAGTATTATCGAAAAAATACCCATGCCAAACCACACGTCTTAAAAATAAACGGTTTATGAAATAAAAATTGATAAAGTTAAGCGCGGCATAAACATATTTCAAACGCCTGACCAAGCCTGCCATGCAGGTGACGTCATGACCCGCTATCAATCGGTCTACGGCGTGCGTTACGGAACGAAAATTTGGCCATTTTCTCATTTTGATGTTTGTAGCTCTGTTTATAGTGTTTGTTTGCGAATTTTGTTTATTTGTCGACCGTGAATATCAATTTAGTTACCATGAGTAAAAAGTATAAATATTGTTTAGTACCATTATGTAAAAATACAACAGTGAAGACTCCAGAAAAGATTTTTATAAGCTTGCCAGGAAATAAGAACCGCAGAAGAAAGTGGTTAAAAGCATGTAGGAGAAATGAAAATGACATATCGCTGTCAAATAAAGGAGTTTATGTTTGTGAAGATCATTTTAACGTAAGTAGAAATAAAATTATTCACTAGTCTCTATTAAAAAATCTGCATTTTCAAAATGACCTACTTTTTTCAAATCTGAACTGAAACTAATTTAATATTTTTTTCAGTTGGAAGAAGATATGGACAATTATATCAAATTTAAGATTATGGGTGGCCCAAAAATAATGAAACCACATTCTGTGCCTCACATATTTGACTGCCAACCTGAAAGGAAAAGAACCTTCAGTCAGCCTCCTAGACTAACAGCCGCTAAAAGAATCAGAAGACAAATTGTGGCTGATGCAATATCGTCTACTCGAGCGTCTACTGAGGGGGAGGTTGTGAGAGAACTGCAGATTCAGGAGCATACTAAGCCCAAAATAAGCGAAGTAGGAGTTATTGAAGAAGTAGCAGGGGGCAGCTCTGTTTTAGCAGCAGTTGAAAAAAATGATGTTTCTATTCAAGATAGCTCAAGCCCATCCAAAAGTCAGAAGCAAGTGTTTACAGTGCAACATTCGTAGCGGTATTACAGTTGCCTTATCCTCTTTAAAACAATCTACATATGATGTCGCAACTACACCAACTAAACCAGTGCCATGTACTAGTAGCGCTAGTGTATGTTCAGGTGTTTCTGAGCATTCAAGTGTGGATAAGAGTAGTGAAGGAGAAAGTTCATATAGTGTAAGTGACTTTTCTAAAGAATATCAGTTGTCATCCAGTGAAAGAAAAGAACTAGAAAGTGAACAAAAGGTAGACATTCAGAGATTATTTTTAAAATGTACCATGCAAAAATTACAAAACAGACCACATCTTTATTTGGGATTACCAGAATTTGCATATTATGTAATTCAAGTACTTGAAAAATATAGTGGGTTAGAAAGTAAATATATATTTTTCACATTAAAGAAAATAAGAACTGGGCATTCATTTTCAATTTTAGGGGATGACTTTGGTACAACTGAAGTTCATGCCTCACGAATGTTTTCTAAATCCTTGCCTGTTATTAGCAAATTTTTACGAAATGTATAGAATCAAATCAAAGCAAATTTACCACTAGCCTTCCGAGCGCGATATAGTAATGTGTTCTGTATTATTGATTGTCTCGAAATAGAAATTGAAAAGCCATCTGATGCTATCAAACAGTCATTAACATGGTCAGATTATAAAAAGTGCAATACTCTGAAATACACACAACCGCAATGTCTAGGGATAATTTAGAATTTTCTTAATTTTTTTTTTAATTTGTTAAAATTTTATTTACTTGCTATAAATTGTTACAGGTTAAAATTGGCATTTTATACTCTTTATTAAAAGCACTGATTACAGTTATATTTTCAAAATAGATATTTTACAAATATTAATGATTGATACTAGTAATGCCCTCTCTGTAATAGCCTCCCAAGTAAACCATAGTTCTGTTCTCTAGCCATTTCAAATTACAGTATTCTTTTTTTTAAGGACACATTTAGTCTTGTACATTTCAGTTTCATATTGTACTGGTTGTTAATGAAATTTTATTTATACTCTTATAAAACCCGGTTCTGGACTAGAGAAATATTTTAGAATTTAAATTATATCCCATATTGCTTATTCCATACTTTATTTAATTATTTTATAACGAATAATGATTAATTGGGCATGTACAATTATTGTGTATGTTGTACTGTTCATAGTACAATATCTGATTTTGGCTTGACCATACCAGATATGCTGGTTGATTTTACTCGGACTGACCTATCTAATTTTTGTCTCTTTTTATCTAATGTAAATATTAGTTTTCTTGGAAGATAGCAAGAAGTTGCTGGTCTAGGCAAAATCGAAATTGATTGTCATAGTGACACATATTTTCATTGCCAACTTCCTTGGGCCACAAATTTTGTTATTTATTTTTTATAAAAAGTTTTATGGTACTTATAAAAAAAAGTTAAGTTATTTTGTTATATATTTCGATTGGCAATACACTTTGTGCGTGATTGCTTAAATACGGGTTTGACCTCTGCGGTCGTTCCTTTTCCCAGACCGCCGTCATGAAGTAAAGAGTGCTTTAGTTCTTTTTGAAATTCGTGTGAATTTTACCCATATGGGGATATAATTGACTAAATGTGGTGATAGTAAATCAACTTTTTGGGCGTAATGCTATAATTTGTTGTTTTGTTGAATTTACTGGCCTTTATGGCGATTTAAAACCTAATAATTTTTCACGTGCCCTCGAACATCGGCAAAATAGCGGTTCTGATCGGCATTGGCTGGGGACAATTTAATTAGCAAAGCTACATAACATGGATTTTGGACGGATTTTTTTTGTACGGACCTGATTTCTTCATGCCACATGGTGCTTTCGTTTTGGGGTTATGTACTCTACTGGCTCTAATCTAGAAGGAGATTTTAAGCAACTGTGAGCTAACGTCTAACCTAGACCACTACCAGAGCTTGTGAAGTGGAAGAGGTGAAGCTTGGAAGCCTGCAGTTTTTCTTGACTGGGAATTGGATGTCTGGGAGAGTCTCGAATCTGAAGTAGTCTGCTGTGTGTGGAGCTAGGTGACACAACATAACATTTTTTTTTATTCACTTATTTTATTTTTATTATCACAACTTTTATCTTTTGAGTTGAGATACATACATAATCTTATTTAAAATTTTATTGACATTATTTAATCAATGCTATTTTATTATTGAATATTACTGATAAGAGTACATATATATGTGACAAGTGACTCCTGTGAGGTAAGACGCAGCCGGCTTTGTAGTACTACGAGTATATACTTGGGTTATATTATTTATTTTCAGACTACTCCTAAGATGTCAAATTTTCTCAGATTAGCTAGTAAATATTAGTACTAGCTAATCTGAGAAAAGAAATCTGAGGTAATTTTAAGTGGGGAAGCTTCAACAGTTAGGGTTGTTATTTTTTTTTTTTGCTTAGGTCAATGTCCGTGGCAGGATATACCGGGCCATGTAAGTTATTAGTTTAATTGAATTGAAGCTTCATTCCCCAAAAGGTTTGGGTGTAACATAATTTATTTTATTTTGACAACCACACTTTGATTGTGTATTTTTTGTGTGATGTTGTGGTTCCTTATTACCAACTTAAATAATTATTCCTCTTAACGATAAATAACATAACATAATTCTCTGTGATAATCAAGACTTAAATAAATTGTTATTTTCTGTTGTTAATTTGTTTTTCACTTGAGTTGAGTAGGTTGGAATATCATAGGTAATTTGGAAACAATAGTGTATACTGATTTGACTTTGATTTTGTTTTCCAAGTTTCGTTTTGAACTTGCCTAAATAAATTTTGATAACTATTGGGCGTCCTTTGGGATTATATAAAATCCAAAACTTGGTGGCGCCATACTGATTTTGACATTTAGTTGGGTAACTCTTGGGTAGTTACTACCTAAGAAATTTTGGTTCATTTGGTTGAGAAAGAAGCTAGAACCCACATCGGCTTGAGCTAGCAGCATTGTGAAGGATTCCTTCTCTGGGCGTTTCAGGTAAGAGGGGTTAAGTTCCTCCGGGCATCAAACAACTTTTGGAGACCCTCTTAAGGCCATAAACCTTTCACTATTTTTAGTACTTCTTTTTCTTTTGATTAACTTGGCATTCATCGCTTCACCACCATCATTCCATTTTATTGCACCTTAGAAAAAAAAATATATAACAAAATATAAAAATATCTAGACTTTATCCTTATTTTAGACTGCTTAAACCACACTGTACATTTTTCTACTTAATTTATTTATCTCAAATAAATAAACAAATACACATATCGTTATTTATTGTCTTGAATTCTTTTACCAAAAAAAAGTGTTTGCGTTTTTTTGGAAAAAAGTTTGTTCATAGAGCTCAGTATAGTTCTTGCTAACCATGCAGCGCAGACATTTAACGAGAGAAGAAATGATACGAGCGGTGGGCCTTTTAGATGGTGGTATGACGCAAGCACAGGTTGCAGTGAACATGGGCACTACTCAAAGCGTAATTTCACGCTTATATGCACGGTATCGAGAAGAAGGCGATGTGGCGGAAAGGCATAGAGGTCGCTTACTTATTACAACCCCTCTACAGGACCGCTTTTTACACTTAAATGCTCGAAGACGCCCCACTGTAACAGCACCAGAATTGCAAATCATGCTACAGCAAGTGCATAACGTTGGGGTTTCAGCCGATACTGTACGCCGACGTTTGCATGAAAACAACCTACGTAGTCGTCGGCCTTTAAGGGTGCAACCGTTGTCCTGGGGTAATCGAGGAGTACGACTTTTGTGGGCGGAAGAACATTTGTTGTGGCAAAATGAAAGTTGGGCAAATGTGCTGTTCACTGATGAGTCTCGGTTTGGAATTTACCCCGACTCAAGAAGAGTTCGCATGTGGAGAGAGCCTGGAAACGCAAACCGCCTGTGCAATGTCCAGGAAGTGCATTCTTTTCGTGGCGGAACCATCATGGTTTGGGGAGGCATTAGTATTGGAGGAAGAACAGACCTCATTTTATTAGAAAACTTTTTAACTGGCAGATTATACGTGGATCAGATACTGGCACCTGTTGTTATTCCGTATGCAGCAGCAATTGGTCAAACCTTTGTTTACATGCACGACAATGCCAGACCACACACTTCAAGGGTTGCTAGAGAGTTTCTAGAAATGAATAATATCGATGTCTTACCATGGCCACCTCAATCCCCGGACCTAAACCCCATTGAACACATGTGGGATATGCTTCAAAGAAGAGTTCTTCGTATGGAAAGACCAAGAGACAATAGAAGAACTTTGTTTCTGACACTTCAAGAAGCCTGGAATGAGATACCCCAAGATGATATTGATCATTTAATTCTAAGCATGCCCAGACGATGTCAAGCAGTTGTGAACAGTCGTGGAGGTCATACAAGTTATTGAATATTGTTTTTGTTTATTTTTTGTTAATTTAAAATTAAGAATTAAATTTTTGTAAAACCTAGTTTCTCAACAACTTTAATTTTTTTGCATTTTTTTAGAAAAAATATAAATTATTTAAAATTTTTTGGGTTTTTTTATTACCTTATAAACTACTCTTAAACTTGCAAATAAATTTAAAAAAAAAGATCATATTAAAAAATATATATACAAATTTATTCAAAATATCCCTAGACATTGCGGTTGTGTGTATCTTATTGCTTGTACCCCTGATGGTATAATAAATTTCATTTCTACTGGCTTTAGTGGAAGGGCATCTGATGCAGTGATTGTAGAACACAGTGGCTTTTTAAATATATTACCAGAAAATGTGGCCATAATGGCAGATCGAGGATTTAAACATATTGAACATTTACTTGTTTCCAAAAATTGTATTTTAGTTAGACCCTCTAGTATTTCAGGAACTGTTAAATTTTCAAAAGATGAGGTTTTTGAGACTAAACGTATAGCTAGTTTAAGAATACATGTGGAGAGAGTTATTCGAAGAATGAGGGAATTTTAATTTCTGGCTCCACATGCTTGCATTGATATTAAATTACTACCACATACAGATCTAATCATTAAAATAGTATATGGACTTATAAATTTACAGTCAGGGATTATTTCAGGAAAACAATAGAATGCTCATTATTTAAATGTTTGTTTATTACTTACTTTTTCATGAAAAATTAATATAATGCAACTTTTTGTTTTGTGAATGACAGGTTCTTCAAAATCATATACAGGGTTAGGAAAAGTGAATATCATAAATTAAAGTTATAGGTACATATTATGTTTCTAAACATTCTATAGAACTGTGTACCATTATCAAAATATAATTTTTTGAGTTGGTTATTTTTGTATTAGAATTAAGGGAAAAGTGATGCTGAATTGAATGAAACTCAGATATTAGTAAGTGCTTGTATAATAATATGTTTAGAAAATACCAAAAATACATATTTTAAATATATTAAGAATTGTTTTAATTTCATTGTTGCAACATCCACCTCAGAAAATTCAACAATTAAAAAGGTAAATTCTATTATTATATCAATCTTACATTGTTTTTTTATTTTGTTGCACGATCATAAAGGTGTTTAAAAATATTATCCCTCCAAAAATGTACTGCAGTTGTTAATAAAAATTGTAAGTGTTCGCTATCATATTCTACCCATACATATTGAAATTTAGAATTATTTTCAAAATCTGGATCTGCAATCCAAAATAAACATTTTTTTTTATTGAATAAAAACATTTGCAATTGCACTTGGGCATTGTACTTAGCAGTAATTTTTTTGTCCTTCGTTAAATATGTTGAAAGAGATTTTTCTGAATTTGGATACTTGACTTCAATACAATATTCAGAGTGCATCAGGAGAAGCACCAAAAATTGGATATTTTGGGTTTAATTGTTCATTCCAATATGTTTGAAATTAGTTTTAAGTTCTTTTTTTAAACATTTTACAACTTCTTTTTCCAAAGTTTTTCCTCTTAGCATTGCAGAATTAGGTTTAATCTTTGAAACACCTAAAATTTGATTGACGAAAACTCCGTCACACTTTTTACAATGTAGAGCATCATACAACTTTGATGCTGTGATTCTGGCATATCGAAGATTATACCATAGGCTGCAGTTTAATTGCTCTGTAGTTTTTATAGCTGCCTCATTACAAAGTTGAATGTTCATTACATTTGAACAATAGGTGAAGAACTCTGAACATTCTCTCTTTCCACCTTGTAAAACAAATTTATGCATTAACTGATGCAATCCTAATTTTTCATCAATTCCTTCATCTGTAGCAAAATGTTTCAGCAACTAACTGTTAGAATCCGTTTCGCTCCCTCTCTTCAAAACTTCTTCAAGAACATTAGTACTTTCTTCATCTGAGGCAAGTTCTTCCTTTGCACCAAATTCCTTTAAAGTAATGAATTTAATGGATGTTCCAACCAAGCTTACTTTTTTTTGATTGTCGCAATAAAAAAAGTGAATTTTGACCATTAAAAAAAGTTAATAAAATGATGTAATATAAAATTTTAAAATAAATGAAAAAACAAAAAATGTATGTTGGGATTAATATTTATTGCTTGTAATTGCTCTTCATTATATGAATTATTCCTCTATTGTGGCAATATTTTAACTAATATAAAATTTCCTTTTTTGTGCAGAAGGAGAGGAAACAAGTTCCATGCAAGAAATAACCCACCTTCAACCTTCCACCTCAAGTCTTATTCGTCAATCTGAAAGACCTGAAACACCTGCAACAAAGCCAGTAGCCAAGTTAACTCCTGGAACTCCTTGCAAAAAAAAAAGAATTTTTAGGAATATAGACTCATTAAGTTTAAAAAATTCAACACCTAGAAAACTTAGATTGGTGAAAATAATTTATCAAAAAGAAAATCACCTAAGAAAAATCAAAAAGATCTGCAAGAAAAGAGGACATGATATAAGATCATTATCAAATCTTGCTGATTCGACAGTAGTTAGAAATTTATTTAAGGATATGCCTTCTGTAACAGCTATTTTATGATTTCTCAGATAAGATGTTTTTAAGAAAAATTAAAAGGAAGGCGTTACACATTAGATGAAAAAGTTCTTGCACTCTCAATATTTAAAAGAAGTTCTAAATGTTACAAGTTATTACGTTGTTTTGTAGCTCTTCCCAGCAAGAGAACGCTCTTAACATTATTAAGAAAAGTCCCTTTTGAAGCTGGTATTAATAAACACATTGACAATAATCTTCCTCCTGGTTTGGAGAGATGTTGTACTTTAATTTTTGACGAAATAGACGTAAAGGAAAATATTAAATATGATGCTGGACATGACCAAATAATTGGATTTGCCCACTCCCAAGATGGGCATAGTGATTTACCAGCTAATAAGGCGTTAGTATTTATGTTGGTAGGACTTTTACCTTCCAAAAAGTGGAAGCAACCCGTTGCATTCTACTTTAACAACAATGGCTGCAAATCAGATATGTTAAAAAAATATATATTTGAAGTTCTGAGTGCAGCTAAAAATATTGCCAAAGTTGATGTTGTAGCTACCATTTGTGACATGGGAGTCCATAATGTAAAATGCTACAAGGAATTAGGAGTTTTCATAGAAAAACCTTATTTTTTTTATGAAGGAGAGAAAATCTATGCAATGTATGATCCACCTCACCTCCTGAAATGCACATATTCCCTTTTTAGAAAACATAATGTTCTTATTAATTCATTAATAGGTGATACTAAGGAGCAGTTGGAAGCAAGGTTTAAAGAATATCCGCTTCGCATATGATATTGATAAGAAAAATCCATATGTGTTCCGAAGTTTACATAAATTAAAGGATAGTCATTTGCAGCCCATCATGCAGTACTCAATGAAAGTAAGTATAGCTGCTCAAACAATGAGTCACACTGTTGCTGCTTTTTTATATTCCTTGATAAGTGGAGGTAATATTTTATAAGTAAAATAATATTATTATAGAGCTAACTTAAATTTAATTTTCAGGTACTCTGGAATCAAGAGCAATAGCTACAGCCAGTTTTGTGAAAGAAGTGGACATTCTTTTCGATAGTTTCAATGGTAGTTCTGTTGCCTCTCCTGATGGTAAGGAATTACGGTGCATGATACAGGAAGATAATGCTCCGCACTTGACTTATTGGCCAAAGGCATTTGAGAGTGTGAAAAACTGGAGATATAAAAGATTATCAAAAAAAACTAAGAAAATAATACTGACAAAACCACCATCAAAAATAGGATGGCTTCTATCTATTAATAGTATTAGGGGGATATGGGATGAATTAAAAAATAAGGGATTTGCTAGTTTACGGCCAAGGTCCCTGAACCAAGATCCCCTTGAAAATTTGTTTGGAGGAATCCGATCTGGTTGTGGGTGTAGTGACAATCCCCAGGGACGGATGCATAGGGGGGGAGGGGGGAGGCTCCCCCCAATGAGAATGTGCAGTTGGTAAAAATTTCCCAGAGTTGGTAAATTAAAAAACTCAAGTTTTCAAACCAGACTAATGACACTTTTATAAAAACATTATGTGATAACCTATTTTTTAAAAACCTTAACATAAGCATTTTCTTAAAACTAATTTTACCAAATACAATAATGTCTGTCAATAAATCCTTGACTCAGTGTTATTCTTAATATTTCTGGGACGTCGCGGCCCGATAAACAAA
This sequence comes from Anthonomus grandis grandis, assembly GCF_022605725.1. Classification (NCBI taxonomy): domain Eukaryota; kingdom Metazoa; phylum Arthropoda; class Insecta; order Coleoptera; family Curculionidae; genus Anthonomus; species Anthonomus grandis. The sequence continues at coordinate 2,303,786 of NC_065563.1, forward strand.
ATGATATCGGCACATATCGCTTACAAAGATTAACATGAAATTCTAGACCTTGATCCTTGATTTATATCAAGTTACAACTGAAGACTTTTTGGTAAAAGCCCTATTAATTTTTAATGTAGGTATCCTCTTTTGCAAAGAATAAAATATACACCTTAACGTCCTTAACTTTCAAAACAAAATAATTTTATACGACATTGCAGCAATTCGATTTACCGCTTATAGTGTGAAGCACATTTAGCTATATTAAAATCAATGCGCACTGCCCGCTAAAATGTCACTTGTCAAAGTCAAAAGTAAAAATTTAGTTTTGGCGGCAACAAACAGGTGAATTATTGTTCTTATTCAGTTTTTAAATACATTTTGAAGTTTTGGATAAGTTTTGGTGTTTTAAGATGGAAAAAAAAGTACGTTCGAATAGAATAAGAGTTCAGTGTTTATCGTGTGGTTCAGAGTTTGTGAAAGAATATAAACCTACACATGAGAAAAAGATGCACGGCGGAAAATGTGTAGCAATAAAACTAGTAGGCGCTCCAGACAATCCTTTTGTTTTGGCGGCAAAAAAAGACGAAATGAAGAAGTTAGCGAAGGTAGGTAAAAATACATACTAATACAACTAAATCGCGGGTTTGGCCTTGTAATGAGGTAAAAAGTAAAGGAGATGATATAGTCAAGATTGTTTACACCCCTTTTAAAAGAGGGGTGTGCTAAAACCACAAAATTATCTAGATTTTTATATTCATTCATTATATTTATTCAGTCATTAAAAATAAACAATACTTAATTAGCAAGCTTAATTTCGCGATAAATTATTACCTACGTATTGTATTGTTTTAGCATCGTCTAGTTCGATAGAAAATATACTTGAATTGGCAGTGAATAAAAGAAAGAGCAAAGAAGAATCTAAAGGTAAGCTGAATATAGAATATAATAGATATATTTTGATAGGTTTTTGCGTTTAAAGGCCGGTTTACACGCTACGAGTTATCGTACACGTGTATAGCTTATACACGCTACGACATAGTGTGTAAATAGCAAAACATACTTCTCACGGCAAATAAAATAAAAAAATTACACATTTCGTAAAAACTTTAGTTTTGTATTTCGATTTTATATTAGCCAATAAAACGTACGATAATTCGTAATGTATAAACCGGCCTTATTAGTGGTTATAGGGAAAAAGAACACAAGAACTTTTTCTGATTACTGATTTGGATTTGTAGATGTAACAAATACTAAAAAGCCAAAACAGTTAATTACCGTTTTTCCGGAAGCTGAACAAAGTAAAGACATTTTAATTGAGGAGCCTGAAAATGAAAACATTGAAAGCTACACATTTCAGGAATCAGAACATGGTATGTTTTATTAGCCAACATATTGGTCTAGTGCAACACAAAATAATAAAATGTGCAATATCTTTTAGAAACAGGAGATGATCACGAACATTTTTCAGACCGCATAAGCTCTAACTCTAAGACTTAACTTAATAGTGATTCGATGGATAACTTAGCTGATCAATTAATAGTGCCTGATTTCTCATACGTGAATCAAAATCAAAAGGTCTTCATGAATCCTTCGGACAAAAATTCAGAAAATGACTTCATCCAAGAACAGGGCGAGAAGGCATCATCACAAGGTAACATTATTATTTACTAGATAAAAATTAAAAATTATATTTTTCACCTAAATAAACTATTTTCTTTTTTAGTGGAGAATATTTCTTTGAATTTTAATGTGAACTAAGAAGAATTTGATAAAACAAAGCCTTTTACAAGCCAAAATAGTCAAGAAGACTTTGACAATAATGTGTCAGATGAAGTAGACCACAATAATTGGTTTGAATGCACTGGCAGTTTTGCTTCATTATTAGATCATTTAACTAATGCTAAGAATTTATTAACTAATATCCAAACTGATTGTAATATAGATGAATATATTACCATTATCCAGATTTTGGATATTACTAATACCATTAAAGAAAAATGTGAATTAACACGAGTGTCGTGTGAATCTTATGTTTCCGTTTTAGAGAAGAAGCGTAGCATTTACGAAGTAGATAAACATGTTGGAGATAATACGATGATTCTACATGACCCCGGCATAAGACAAGAAATTAAAACAGACAAAGAGCGAGACTTTCTCATTGCATTAGGACCCAACCAACCTAATTTAAGAATGTTTCCCAGCGATGGTAAAAATCGCTTCAATTCTGGATGGTATAAAGAGTATCCTTTCTATTAGAATATAGCACAGCCAAGGATGCTACTTTTTGCTTTGTTTGTTTTTTATTTCCCACTGGCGTAGGAAGGGAGAAATCCGCGTTAGCTTGGAGTAAGAATGGAGTCTCATCATGGGGAAAAATGAAGAGCTCTGGATCAAAAAAATTAGGGAAGTTACAGCAACATTTCAGTTCCGTCCCACATAAACAAGCCTTGCGGGATTATGGTAATTTTACTAATAAAGCAAACAACATTGGTATTTTAATTAACAAGGAACAAAGAGTTAGGAAAATTGAAGAAGAACGCATTCTTTGTCAAAATACAGAAGTTGTCAGTATTTTGTTTGATGTGGCTAAAACATTGGGTCGACAAGGATTAGCATTTCGAGGAAACGACGAAAATGATAGAAATTTTGTTCAAATTGTGCAGCTGCTTTCCCGTCACAATCCAATTCTTGGAAAATGGCTAGCAGACAGAAAATTGCGTCCTTACCATGTAAGTTACATGGGTGCCTCTTCTCAAAATGAGTTTATCGAAATACTGGGTAAAGAAATACAAAAAGAAGTTGTCTCGGAAGTAATAAAATGCCCAGTTTATGCAGTGATGGCGGATCATACTCCTGATATTTCAAACAAAGAAATGCTATCAATTGTAGTTCGTTCAGTTGATGAAAATGGTTTACCAAGGGAAAGACTACTGTCTGTTATGGAATCAAAAAATAAAACTGGGGAAGCCACCGCACAAGATATTCTGGATACATTCATAAAGCAAAACATTGCGCCAGCCAATTTACCCTTTCAATCCTATGACTGTGCTGCCTCAATGTCTGGTAAATTTAAAGGTGCGCAAAAAAAGCTGTCCGAGTTGGTGGGTCACAATATTTCTTACATTCCATGTCAAGCCCATAGAACAAATACAGCTTTGGAACATAGTTGTCACGCTTCATTTATAGTGGCGGAAATGTTTAACACGTTGGAGGAGCTATACGTTTTTTTCAATTCGAGCACCAAACGATTTTTTGCAATGAAAGAAAAATTAGCTGAAGTGGAAAATTCGATTTTAATAAGAAACTTATCCAAAACAAGGTGGACCGCTCGGGCAGAAATGCTAAAAGCTATTAGCATATCATACGAGGAAATACTTCAACTATTAGAAGATATTTCAAATGCTAATGATTATTCAATAGACAATAAAAGCAAATCCAAAGCATTGGGTTTATATAAAAGAATGTTGTGTTTCGATTTTATAGTATGTTTAATGTTCTTAAAAAATATATTTTATAAAATGAAAATAATCACAGAAATTCTGGAACAGGATGATCTGAATATCATTGATGCCGTAAATATGATTTCTTTAACATGTACTTCGTTACGAAATATTCGGAATAGTGAAAATGATGTAAATAATTTAATCGAAAGTGCCATACAATTTGCAGTAAAATTAAATGTTGATCCGGAAACTGATTTCCGAAAACATCATAGGAGGCGTCTTGTTCCAAAAAAAATTGATACAAATAGGGATAGCTCTGTTAATATTCCATATAAGCAGTTTTATGGAAAAGAATTTTATCTTGTTCTGGATACTTTAATTAAGTTTTTAGATGAAAATTTGTCAGTTGTGCTTCAAAATGTCTCACCATTGACAAACTTATTTTCTTTTCCTTTAAACAAAAAAAACATAATTTTAACACAAATAGAACAGGCTATCTTACTATTTCCACCCAGTCACAAAATTGATGAATTAGCTTTACAAGCGGAGTTGGAAATATTGTTTGAACTATGTAGCAAGTCAGAAAAAGTTGTTAAGTCCATGCAGGATGTGATGACAATTGCTTCCCAAAATAAACAGATTTTTCCTATAGCATTTAAGTTTTGTAGATTTATACTAACAGCTGGATATTCGGTAGCAACTAATAAAAGAAAGTTTAGTCTGCTTAAATTTATAAAAAATGCCAGCCGTTCAAAAATGAATAACGAACGGCTAGACCTAATCATGGCTTTGAAAAGTGAAAGAGACATTTTAGATCGTTTAAATATTAAGAATTTAGTAGCCCAATGGGCAAAATTAAAACAAAGAAGACTTAAGGTCATAAGTAATTTGTAAATACTAGTTAATATAAGTTGTAAGTTTTGAATAAGTTTACAGTGAAAGAACCGCACTATAACCAGTATACTTATTTGTTAGAATGTAAAATAAATATTACGAGTTGAAAATTGAACCGATTTTTTTATTTGTTAGTGATATGCAAAAAGAGTTTATTGACTTAATTATTTCTCTAATTGTCTAACCTTCTACTTTATAAGTTGGTTAAAAAAATATCCCAGTTGGTAAAAATACAATTCTTTCCCCCCCCCCCAACACCGGACTTTTCGGTACGTCCCTAACAATCCCACATGCATACAGTTTGTTGCTAGCCTCAAAACCCAAATAATAAATGGTCTAGTAAACCACAAATCATCAAAGACCAATTGTGAAGAAGATGACATCGTGCTTTCGCAGTTAAAAAGCTTTTTGCATGTAGAGGAGGAGGAGATAAGAAAGACAGTGATCCAGTATTGGTAAACCCTCAACAACAAAATATTGAACGGATCTCCTCTAATATTTCAGTAGATGTTGTTACTGGAAATATTAATGTTTTTTCGGTAAGTTATGTAACCGGGTTTATTATTAAAGGGATTTTAAAAAATCTTGATTGCATTTTATGTAAATCAGAATTGATTTCTGATAGTTTTGATTTGCATAATATTTATGTTTCGAATAGAGAATGGGCAAATAAGAAAAATCTTACCTATCCTTCCATAAATACAACCGTTGTTGTGGGACATGCTGTAAGAGCACTAGAATCATTTTTAGATGAATTTGCCTTTCTCCCTCAAATATATCTGCTTGCTCAAAATGTTTTAAAAACTAAAGTCGATCACAGTTATTTAACGTGTGAAACTCATAAAGATTTTATATCTACGATTATTTATCTATTTAACACTCTCACTTATTTAAGATTTAACAACATCAGAGTGATTTTAAAAAAAAACAACTTACACCTAATCAAAATAAACATAAAGCATCTAAGCTAATCATAATTAACATTGACAAATTCAACTTTTCCAGTAAATTGTTAAAAACAGTTTTAGAAAGAGCTTTTGTAAATAGATCTGCCAATTGGTTACTTGAGTTCACATAACTGACCGATATATTTTTCTTTTCGCACTCATCTCGAACAAAATGTACCTTAATGTCTATATGTTTCGTTCTACTATGAAGTTGCTGAGCTTAATAGCTGATTGGTTATCAACATGAAGTTTTATAGTCGAGACGTTAATGCCAAGTTCTTTTAGAAAATGTTTCAGCCATAAAGCTTCTCTAACTCCAAGAGACAAAGCCAAATACTCTGCTTCGGTGGTTGATTGAGCTACCACATTCTGCTTCTGGCTTTTCCAAGTGATTGGAGCATTACCAAGAATAAAAACATAACCACTGGTCGATTTTCTTGTGTCCAAACATCCAGCGTAATCGGCATGTAACCTATAGCCTCAATTTGCGACGTCTTATTGTAAACGATTTTATAGTGAACAGTGAGGTTCAAATATCTAAAAATTCGTTTCACTGCCTGCCAATGTTCATCACTCCAGTGATTAAAGAATCTGCTCACCTGATTTACCGCATAGGTTATATCTGGGCGACTGGTTGTGGCTAAGAAAATTAATGATCCAACAGCCTCACGATACGGCAATGACGTATTACAATTTAAATTATTGCCCTTGGACAAAGGCGCACTAGGTTCTGCAGGAATCCTTAGAGGCTTGGCATTAGTCATATTAAATTTTGTTAGCAATTTATTAATGTAAAGCTTTCGATGAATAGCAATAGTACCCGCAGCAAGATCTTGTTCGATTTCAAGACCAACAAAATTTAATTTATTACTGTTTAAATGTACAGTAATTTTAAACATTTGCTGCAAAGTCTCTATAAGTTGATTAATGGCACTTTCAGATTTTGACATTAGCAATCCGTCGTCAACATAAATTGCTAAATATATTTCTGCGTTTGCAATAGAACCAAGAAAAACACATTGATCACTTTTCAATTGTCTAAAGTCAAATTTATTAAGAAAATCAACAAACTTACGGTTCAACATCTTGGTGATTGCTTCAATCCATACAAACTCTTATTAAGTTTGCAAACCAAGTCCGGCGCCTTTCTATTTTCAAAGCCAATAGGCTGTTTCATATAAACACAATCTGGCAACTCACCGTACAAAAAGGCAGTCTGTATATCGAAGTTTGCAATTTTCAAGTCTTTTTCGGCTGCTAAGGCTAGCAAAATTCGCACAGTCATACCGCACAACCGGCGCGAAAGTGTCTTCATAGTATATGCCTTTAATTTGCATAAATCCGCGCGCGACAAGACGAGCCTTATAACGAAATGGATTACCATCAGAGTCAAACTTAACACGATAAACCCACTTATTGTCTATCACTTTTGCACCATCAGGTAACTTTACCAAGTCCCATGTGTTATTGTCCTTAAGTGCATCCATCTCCTCCTCCATGGCTCGCTGCCACTTACTTGAATCTTGACACTTAACGGCATTCTCATAGTTTGTAGGTTCTAAAATCTCACAATAATTTGCTACACCACAATAGTCCGGCTTAGATAGTGTATTCCTGTCACGTAGCTGCCTTCTATCAGCATTTTCATCATCTGCTGACTCTGGAATATTCAACTCCAAAACTTCATCATCAGAATCCAATGTTTGGTAAGTGCTGGTTTGTGACATGTCTAAGCTTTCATCACTGTCACTTTCTTGAATATCTTCTAGGCCTACATATTCCTCATTTTCTAGTGTATCAAATTTTAATGAAAAAGTTTCCTCTTTCTTTTCTATCCCCTCCATTTCATTAAAATTAACATTGCAGCTTACCTCAATTCGTCTCTTCTCCGCATCCCAAAGCCTGTTGTTCGAAGAATATCCATCATAACCCACAAATAATAACTTTCTCGATTTCGGGTCAAACTTTTTACGAAACTGTGATGGTATTAACATGTAAGCTACACTGCCAAAAACTTTGATATGCTTTAAATCCGGCTTTCGTCTAAACCATTGTTCATATGGAGTCATGTTTTGTACCTGAGTTGAAGCTGTTCTGTTAAGTACATACACAGCTGTATTCACTGCCTCACTCCATAATTCCTGTGGCACATTCTTGCTAATAAGCATACTTCTGGCACTTTCCACAATGGTCCTTAGCTGCCTCTCACTTCGGCCATTTTGTTGAGGGGTGTATGGGGCTGAGCACTCGTGTATTATTCCATTATTTTTTATAAATTCTTGAAAACCACTGTTAACATATTCACCTTTACTTTGGTCACTTCTTAAGATTTTAATCTTGTTACAAGTCTGGTTTTCTACAAGCAATTTAAATTCTTTAAATTTGCTTAAAACATCGGATTTATGTTTAGGAAAATAAAAAATAGAGTATCCACTAAAATCATCCTTAAACAAGACGAAATATTTTGATCCACTCGGAGACATAATGTTTATATGACCACAAACATCAGTGTGAATCATCTCTCCCGGTTTCTCTGATCTCCGTTTCTCCAAACTTCTATGAGACTTTCTGGACTGCTTACCAAACTGACATGCTTCACAGAAGAATTGTTTTTGATTATCAGCTATGGTTAAATGATTGACCAAAGGTGCTGTTTTCTTTATAGTAGTAGAGTTGATATGTCCTAAGCGGTCATGCCATAACTTCAGCGAAGTCTTGTGAGCCAAATTACACTTTGGGATTGGCTTTACTCGAAACTGCATAATCCATAAATTGTCTCTACGTATACCCACACATGACACACTTCCATTTGGATCGAGAAACTCACATCTATTTTTATGAGAGCGGTAAGTAAAATTCTTGTCAGTCATAGCTCCCACTGAAAATAAGCTGTTGCTGAGTTCTGGAATGTAGAGGACATTATTTATTGTGCGATCATACCACTGACCTTGAACACATGCCTGAACTTGTATAACACCTTTACCTTCTGCAGAAATTAACTTATTGTTTGCTATTCGAACAAACATAGATTCGTTCAATGCTTCTAACTTTGCAAACAAACCTTTCTCTCCAGTCATGTATAGACTCGCACCAGAGTCACATATCCATTCAGTTTTCTTGACATTGGAGCTTGACAGATACATAGATGTTATATCACATATATAGGCCGAACTGGATGTAGAAGCACTTTCTGATCCTGAGACCTTACCTTGCTCATTTTTCAAGTCCTGTATTCTCTTTCTACATTCTCTAACCCAGTGACCTTTGCGTTTACAATACTTGCAGCTAATATTCTTCTTTAGGTCTCGAATACTCGGCTTGACCTTATTTTTGTTAGCTTCTAGTTTAGCTTGTAGAGCCTCTACCTGACAAGCAAGGCGGGACACTTCTGAATCCTCACTCGACATTCTGGTCTCTTTTTTCAGCAACCTGGCCGCTAGATTTTCAAAAGTTTGCTGATCACTGCTAACTGAATCCCATGCAGTACGGAATGCATTATACTTCGAGGGTAAACTATTGATTATCTTGGAGCATATTGCACTGGAACTAATTTCTTCTTTTACATTCTTAAGCTGTCGTACAAGCAATTCAATCGAAGAAATGTGATCGGCAATTTTTGCATTGTCAGACACCCTATATTCATAAAACTTCTGCCATAGGAGTTCTCTTGAAATTTCGGTCTTTCGGCTCGTTGGTTAATGGACATTAACCTTGTCCACATTTGTGTGGTCTGATCTTGTGCTATTGTGGACAATAAAATAACTTGGGCCTTCGAATTACCTTTATCCCAGGTTTTCCACTCTGCAGTCGTCGTCTCAGATGGCTCAGGTGTCGAACCATCGACAATGGAGAGTATATTCTCAGCTTTCAACACAATCCGAATGCTAAACTTCCACAGTTGGAAATTTGACCCATCAAATTTCGGAATATTTCCACAATCTAATTTTACCGCTATCACTGTATTTTTATTGTTTGTTTATATACGACTCGAACGTAAAAACAATAAAATCTGTAACATAAGCCACGACTCAAAGGCGACCCGAAAACCTACCGATCAATAGTTTGCCCTTGAACTCAAAAATTAAAACGTGCCTGGGCCCATAACCTGTTCAATAAAAACCCGATGATCAGTAAAAGAAAATATTTATTAGCAGCAAGTTTACAGTTGGACCGACTTAAAAGAACTAACATGAAAGAAAATAAAGATACTGAACAAAAACATTACCAGGAAGCGGCGAGACGCAACGTAAACGTTTTCGGTTTAAAAATAGGCCAAATCTTAAATATTATAGTCCGGTCTATTTAACATCTATCTTGCTAATATAATGTAACAACCCGAAGCTATTTTGTTATATCCCCAACCTGCCTGTGTCTCCAACCAAACGTAGAAACTGATGTTCCCTTTTGTTTGCTTTTTACCCTGATGATGCACAATGCCCATAATATAACGCCAAACTTGTTTCGAATAAAAAACTTCGCTAACAAACATTTTTGGCAAAGGCTGGTTTTGTTGGCAATCAAAAATAATTTTAAATGAATTGCTTATTTATGAAAGGGTATAAGTCACTACTTGACGAAAATCAAGATTACTATAAAATCTTATTTATAGCACGTATATCTACCGTTTAGTCTTGAAAGGATCTAAGTCTGTACTACCCGTAGCAAAAAAAAAGGCATCACAATATTATATTTATTTTTGAAAGGGTATGAGTCAGTGACTTAATCATTTCATAAATTTACACGGACTGGCGGCAGTCGCGCCGCATCGGTATGCACGTGGCCATTACGAAAAGTTGTTTATTATTGTTTTGTTAGCCAACGTGTTCGGACTAAATATTTCAGTTTTTCTATTTGGTTTCTTTTTTAATATACTAAATAATATGAGTGATAGTGAGCATATTGAAAAAAAGAGAAAAAAGGGAGTTAAAAACACAGATGAATATAAAGCTGTGAGAATTAAGAAAAGTCGATTGCTGGGACAACCGTATAGAAACTATCGAGATAACATGGTTCCAGGAAAAGCTGTTGGCGAGCCATGCATGTAAGTTTAACAAAATTTTAAGTTTTTTAAGAAGTTTTTTAATGGGAATGAATTCTTGCAGGTGCAAGCTAAAATGTTTTGAAAAACTAACTCCAGCAGAACAAATTCACATAATGAATAAGTTTCGTTCTTTTTCAACCAAAAACGAACAAGATATTTACCTGCAAGGACTATTGGTGTCAAACAATATCAAGAACAGGCGGCCACGGAAAGAAGAAGCAAAACAAAGAAGTTCATCTTTTGAATATTTTGTATTGGTTAACACAGAGAGACGAAAGGTTTGCAAAAAAGCATTTTTAAGCTTGCATGGCATAAGTTCTAAGTTAGTACAACGGTTGCAACTTCTTTTGAATCTTGGAAAATCCCCGAGAGATTTAAGAGGCCTACAAAATAATCGAAAAACTGTTCCAGGTAATATTATTCAGATAGTCTGTGAACACATTTCAACATTTCCTGTTAAACATAGTCACTATGCATCCAAAGAATATCTATATCTGGATGCAAAGTTAAATGTCAAGAAGCTGCATAGCTTATTCAAAGAAAAGCATACAGAAATTGATGTGAAATATTCGACATATTACAAAATTTTTAAAGAGCATTTTAATTATAAATTTGGACGACCGCAAGTAGATACGTGTTGTCAATGCGAGGAACTTGAAATTAAATCCACAAGTTCCTCTTTAAATGAAACAGCGAAAAGAGCTGCTTTAGCTGAACTTATGGTGCACAAAAGACGTTCTAAAAAATTTAATACTAGCATACAAAATACAGAAAAAATGTGCAAAGAAAATGATAGAGTTCTCGGACTATGTTTTGATTATATGCAGAATATTTCGTTGCCGTCTATTCCCGTACAGGATATTTTTTACTTACGTCAGCTTTCTTTATTTCCTTTTGGTATTCACAATCTAAAAAATGGAAGTGCTCAGTTTTTTCTTTACCATGAAGGTCTGGCTAAAAAAGGGCCAAATGAAACATGTTCTTTTTTATTCAAATATATAAAACAAAATGTTCCTGCCAGCGTAAAAGAACTTCATCTCTATAGTGACGGTTCTGGGGGCCAAAATAAGAACAATGTTATGACTCGCTTTTGTCTTGCTCTTACTGACAGTGGAATGTTTGAAAAAGTTGTTCACAAATTTCCGATTCGCGGCCATTCATTTTTGCCGTGCGATCGTGACTTTGGTTTAGTCAAACGCAAACTAAATCGCATAGACAGGCTGTATACACCCATGGAAGTGTGTGAAGTAATTTGCAATGCTGCAAAGGGGCAAAAATTTACTGTCGAAATGGTCGATACTGATGATGTGTTAAATTTTAAAAACTGGTGGTCCAAGTACTATAAAAAAACTTGCTTTTCCTTGGAGAGCAGTGCTAGGTCTATTCCACGTTCAAAAAAAGAGTCATTCGCAGTTTCCACTTTTATAGGGTTTCGCTACAATCATGAAAGGAAAGGAACTGTTGAAGCCTTAAAGTATATTGATGGAGTACAAAAGAGTTCTTTTTTGTTAAAAATTCCTGATGCTGGAATTGTTCAACTGGCTAATGAAAGAGCTTATCCGGGGGAAAAAATTCCAATTAATATAAAAAAAATTAATGATATCAGGAAAGTAACTGGTTATATTCCTGAAAACTTTATGGACTTTTATGAGAAAATACTGGGCTGGCCAACCACTGATGCGGAAGCTGAGCATGAATAATAAAAGTTTTGTCTTATAGATCATTGAAATGTGATTTTTTGTTTCATCAAAAATGTTCAATATGTTTAGTTCTATATATTTGAGAATAAAGTTTATCAATGATGTTGTTTTTTATTATAAATTTAGTAATATAATTTACAAAACGAATGATTTTATTGAAGTTTTTAAATTAATTCGTGAAAGGATATAAGTCAGATCAACAATATTATAAATAAAACAATATTTGCTTTAAAAAAAAATTGTAAATAAGTAGAAATAGTACACATTATACGAATTGTAACTATGCCCCAAAAAAAATATATATATTTTTATTAAGTTAAAAATATAAACACTTTTTTTCGATTTTCTCAAAAAGTCATTTTTGTGACTTAGATCTCTTCACAAATAAGCGATTCAAATGTGTTTTCCTTAAGAGAATTCAATTGTTTGAAAAATGCTGGTAATACATTCACTTATTTTCTCCAAATTTTTTTTTTTAATTTTTACCAAAAACTTACATATGAAACTTGTATCTGAGTGGGGATTACCAAAACCAAGGTTAAAATTTGTATAGAAGATTTTCTTGTACTTAGCTAGTGAACATTTAAAAGTCATAGAACTACAAAATCTAGATTACATTTTCGTACATTTAATTCTGGTGTTAGGTAGCCTCTTCGACATTTTGCACGTAATATTCAACAATTTTAAGCTGGTCTATAAAAGGAATTTATAAGGCGCAGCTATTATTTTAGCAACGTTGTCATATTATTTTTTAATATGGAAATCTTCGATTCTGGAAGATTTAAGAAGTTAAAATTAATAATACAATTACATGTCATTCCATTACACTTACAATCCTTAAAATCTTTAACTCTGAAATATTAAATCAGAAAGACAACAAAAATATATTCTGCAATTTAAATAATGTAATAATGTATTCGTATATGAAATGTGATAAATTCAAAAAAAGAGTTAAAAATCAATACTATTGGCAACATGTTAAAATTCAGATCCAACTCATTCAGATTCAATTCAGAGCCACTCTCGCATTTTTGTGATTGGTTGATTTGTGAGGGACAGGGTTGGCGAGCAGACAGGGTTGGGCGGCGTCGACAATGTCATGTCAACAATTCAATTGTCGACGCGTCGACTATGTCATGATGTCAACTTTATAGATGACATCATGAATGTCAACAATGTCGTCAATGTCAACAATTAGGTATCATTAAAATAAAAAAATACAAAAATTTATAATATATCATATATTATACCTATTAAAAATTAATATAAATTTAATTTAGAATTTTAGTCATCTTCCTCATCATAGTCATCATCATCAGGGTTAAGTAACTCAATATTTTGTATTGTGTTTTTAGTATTAAGGGTAAGGGTATAATAAAGATGCACTAACATTTTCGAATGGTTAAAAGATAATCTGTTTCTAAGAGGTGTATGTACGTGTCCCCAATTTGAAAATAAGCGCTCAATTTGAGCAGAAGATGCCGAAATTTTAAGCAACTTAAGAGCCAAGGAGCCCAAGACTGGGCACTCTATCATAGCCATTCTCCAAAATACTAACGGCTTCGTTACGTTCTTCTTGTAAAGAATTTCGAATATACCTACAAAAAAGTTTATAAGTATTTATTTTATAAAAGTTATGGATATTCATTTACCTGATCTGATATTAAAAGAATCCCATTCCTCTATTCCCTTGTTGTTGAGATGTTTAAAAAGAAAAGAATTTATTTTTCCAGTGTGAGACGAGGATAATTTTGAATTGTCATATGTTGAAAAAAGTATGCTGTCAATGCATAAACGTTTAATGCCATTTCTTGTCTGCTTTTTAATTTTTCTGCAAAAGGTTCTGGTACCTCCAATGCGAGCCAAAGATTCACAGCATCTGCCAACGAAGTATCCCCGCTCTGACAGCTATTAATAAGATTACAAATTGGATTTTGTATATCTAAATTTCTTTGGACGTCATCAGCAAAGTCGTCATTGAATATTAATTCAGTAACTTTCGGCTTAATTTTTTTTCTTGTAGCTGCTATAATTTTTTTCATGTAATCTAAATTTTCCAAAAAACTCTTAAACGCATTACGATATGAACACCAACGCTTCTTATTCATGGCATTGCAACCGGGCGTACCCTGGCGTGGGTGTTGCCCTTTTCGTGGCTTGCTGTCACATGTCAGCTAATGGACTTTAGGCAGGCATCTTTTTGTTTATGGCTCTGCTTCCTGAGCAAAGGGGGGATAGGGGGAGAGACAGGAATAACAATGGAGAGGGCGAGAGAGGTGTGTGTGTGGAAGGATTGGAGTGCGAAGGCCGGGTTACTGCTTTCGCAGCTGTTAAAGGGCAAGAGAGTAATACTTTTTATTTTATTTTATTTTATTTTATTTTATATTATTATTATTTTATATTAAATTATGATCTGTTAATTGTTATTATGATATGGTTATTTAGTTATCATTATTATTTATTAACGGCTTTAAATAAAATAAACCGAAAGATTCATACATCTGTGGTGTTTACGCTGAGAGAGCTCAGTTCATCCGCGGCAAACTGTGCATTATGTTTTATGCGGTCCGATGGGTGTTCGGACCGTTAAGCGTGGTAGGTAAATTAGCGCGTCGATTATATCCGGGACTGAAGTGCTGGTGATGAGGGACGGAGTTTAGGACGGAAGATGAATGGGAGGAGCTTGTAGTGGGCATTGGTATGGAAAAAGATTCTCAAAAGATGCTTTGTCTGGTCTGGGTTTTATTAGGAAGTTCGTTATAGAACTTTCGCTATTGATTGTGAGTTTGTCTTTGAATTTCGTGTGGGTCTTTATTAAGTGTTGTTTTATCGTGTCTAAGTTTAGGTCTGCGTGTAGGTCGGCGGTTCTAATGAACCATGGGGCGTCAGTAATTATTCTTAATATTTTGTTTTGAAAAACTTGAAGCTTTTGTAAGTGGGTCTTGGGGCAGTTTATGAACAATGGGGCGGCATAAAGGAGTTTGGGTCTTATAATTTGCGTATAAAGGAGCAATTTGTTTTTAAGGGAGAAGGGGCTTTTTTTGTTTAATAGGGGATAAAGTTCGTTAAAGGAGCTGTTAACGATGGAAAGGGTTTTTGTTATATGGGGTTTTAGGGATATTTTGTGGTCGAGGTAGAAACCCAAATATTTGATTTGATTTTTATATGGGACCGGGAAGTTATGGATTTTTATAGGAGGGATTGAGCGATCTTGCCTCCGGGAGACCAAAATCGCTTCAGTTTTATCTGCGTTGATTTTGATCCTCCATCGGGAAGACCACTCAGAGATAAGGTTCATATGGGATTGGATATAGGAGTGGATTGTTTTAAGATTTTTTGAGGAAGCATAGATCAAGGTGTCATCGGCGTAAAGGGCTATTTGGGTTCGGGGCGTTTTTGGTAAATCGGCTTGGTAAATGTTATATAGGATAGGGGACAGAGGTGAACCTTGAGGAACCCCTGCGTTGATATTGCGGGTAGGGGAGTGAATATTGTTTATTTTAACCTGAAAGGACCGTTTATTTAGGAAAGAGAGGATAATTTTGGTGATGTTTAATGGGAACTTAAAGGAATGCATTTTATGGATTAGGCCCTCATGCCAGACACGGTCGAACGCTTTTTCAACGTCCAGCGCTAGCATGAGGGTGGAATGGGTCCGGTTTAGGGAGTCAATGAGGCTTTGCTGGACTCTGCACAGTTGGTGAACCGTGGAGAGCCCTTTTACAAAGCCACATTGCTCCACAGGGATAATTGGGTGGGAAGTTAAAAAGGATTCAATATGGGATAGGATTATTTTTTCAAGGATTTTGTCCATTGTGGGCAGAAGGCTTATGGGGCGCCAGTTTTGGGGAAAAGTAAGGTTTTTGCCGGGTTTGGGAATAACAATTACCGATGCCGATTTCCAGGGAGATGGGAAATAGCAGTGTTTTAGGGAGTTGTTATAAATATTTAGGAGGGAGAGGAGGATGTTTTCGGGGAGGTTTTTAATCATTTTGTTGGAAATATAGTCAATGCCGGGGGATTTTTTAGGTTTTAGGTTGTGAATAATGTTTTTTAGGTCTTCTATGGTAGCTGGGTTTATGGGGCAGTTGGGATCTATTGGGGAACGGGAAATTTGGCGGAATGTTTTCTCTATGATCAGTTCATGATCATAAAGGGATGGGGGGATAGGGTTTAGCTGGAATTGTGACTCGAGGGAGTCTGCAAAGGCTAATGCCTTTTCTTCCGTCGAGTACACAATTCCATGGTGGGGACTATGAATGGGGGGGATAAGGGTTTTTGTTTTACCCCGGAGGGACTTTGTAAGGCGCCAGTATTGGGAATGGGATTTTTCGACATCGACTTCGGAGAGGAATTGGGTCCAGTTTTGATTTCTATGCTCCAGGATAAGGGAAAGGATAGTTTTGGATAGGAGTTTGGCTTCTGCTTTTTTGGATGGGTCTAGGAATTTGCGGTACATTTTCATTAATCGGTTTCTTTTTTTAATGAGGGACTTGATGTTATAGGGGAGGGCGTGGGGATTTTTTTGTGGGATGGGGATTATTGAGGATGAGCTTTCTAGAGCAGAAAGGATGTTATTTGAGAGAGAAAGGATGCTTTTGTTTATCTGGGAGGGGCTTAGGAAATTGTTTATGGGGGGGATTTCTTTAAGGAGATTATTAAAACGGGTCCAATTTGTGATTCTTTTTGTGGGGAGAGAAATGGGAATAAGCAGGTTGGAAAGGGTAATAATTATAGGGGAATGATCGGAGGTAGAAAGGTCATCAGAGTTTTTGGTTTGGATATTGTGGGGAAGGTTTTTGGTTATGGCTAGATCAAGAATATCTTGACCATTATAATGGTCATGGGTGGGTGCATGGATAGTTATAAGATTGGACTGGGAGTATTCGAGGAGAGTTTTACCGGCCTGGTTATTTCTTCTGCAACCCCACGATGTGGATTTTGCATTGAAATCGCCGGCCAGTAGGATAGGATTAGAAGGATCGTCAAAGAGACAGTCAAGGATTTCTGCGGAGAAAGATTGTTTGGGTGGTCTATAGACGGAAATAATCTTTAAGTTTTTGTTGACAAATTTGATTGATATGGAGGTGGTTTCAATATAGGGGAAGGTATCAGGATTTTGTGCGATTTGGTGAGGAATTTTGGATTTAATTAGGATGGCTGTGCCGCCCTCTTGTCTGTCCGAGGGTCTGTCTGTTCTGTAAATGTTATAGTTAGTTATAGTCCAGTTTGTGTGGGGTCTGAGCATAGTTTCTTGCAGAAGAACTATGTCAATGTCATTTTCTGTCATGAAATCAGCCAATTCAAATCTTTTAGAAAAGACCGAATTGGCGTTGACAGAATAGACAGTTGGTGGATGTTTGTGTCCGAGTTTTCGTCCTGCATCTTTTGAGTTTGGGAAAAGGTTTTAGGTAAAAAGGGTTTTTAGGAGAGGGTTTGCAGAAATTTTATTAATAAGGGTGTTTAGGATTATGTCAATTTTTTGGTTTAGGATTTCAGGATTTTCAGTTAAAGGGATTAATTGCAGTAAAGGATTGAGGGTTCTAGGTTGTGTTTGGGGTACAGTTTTTTGGGTGACTTGGGGATTTTGGGTAGAGTTGGGATGAGCTGGAGGGATGGGATTTTGGCGAGAATTTATCGCTTGAGCGTAGGACTGTTTTTGATAATTGATAAAGTTGGGGTTTTTGGGACATCGGAAGTATTTGGGTGAGTGCTCACCACCGCAATTACAACATTTAGGGCGTTCTTGGGATTCGGGGATGGGAGTTTCGCAAGTGCTGGAGATGTGCTCTCCCCCGCACTTCCTGCATTTTGGCTTTGCAGCACAATTCTGCAGGGAGTGTCCCCATTCAAGGCATCTCTGGCACTGCGAAATTTGTTTGTTTTTGGAAGTGTCCAACTGTTCAATTTTGACTCTAATACAATTAATTTCTTGAACTGTATAGATGTGGGATTGGGTGTTTGGGACGAGGAATCTTAGGTTGTTGGTGATTATGTTTCTTCTGGGCCCGGCCCTGAGCCAACCCACCTCCTCTGGATCGAACCCTTTTGCCCTTAGATCTTCCGTGATTTCTTCTAGGGTCATTCTGTTATCCAAACCCTTAGCAACCACAATCAGTTTCCTATCTTCTTCTAGGAAATATGAATGATATTCTAGATTGTGATCCCTCCCTCTTCGACCTCCTTCATCAAAAGTTGGGCATTTTGATTTACCGATTTATTAAAGTTTTTTTAAAGATTAAAATAATTAATTGGTTATAAAAATATTGGGGAAAGAATCAATTTACTATACCATTTTACAAGATGTAGAAGGAGTGGATAAAATCTATTTTTTTATGTATTTATTATTTTAATAAATATTTCTATTGTGCAATTTCTGAAAAGTTTTACAAGGAAGTAAGAGGAGGAGAGGATAAAAGAAAAAAGAAGCTATAAAATAAAAATCTTATGTAGCTTACCTCTATTATAAGATATTATGTAAATAAACAAATTTTAAAATTTTATAGTGCACGGGAAGGATGGAACTTATAAATGTACTGTAATTACCTGTGAGCTTGTAATCTTCTAGCGCCGGTATTTTTAATAATATTATCACAGAATCTACACTTTGCTGAATATTTCCCATTTTCTTTTATCAAATCAAATTTAAGTTCTTGAAAGTTCTTGTTGCACTTTCTTCCACTCATTTTATGTCACTTAATGAAATAAATCAATTAAAATATAATTTCACTCATCGATTTACACAGAGGAGACGGGATACAGAACCCCTTACGCTTCTGAGAGGACAGGAACTAATAAAAATAAACATTAAACCTAACCTAGATCTCCATTGTCGACATTGTTGACATAGTTGACGTGTCGAGGTCGACAATCAAAGTCGACGCGTCTAGTCTAAGAGCTCGCTACATGAAAGTGCCCGCATCAGGTACATGGCTAATTTATATTAAAAATAATAGTATTAGTGTAGACGAATATAAAAATGAATGTCTGCCATTGCAAAACTGGGGCGCAAAGGGGGTTACGCAGTGAAAGGGGTGAATTTTGGGTGGGAAAAAATTCATAAGGTACAGGGATTCTATGTACGGGAAAAGTTTTGTTATATATTTGAGAAAGTGTAAAAAAATTGGCAGACATTTTATGAGGGGCTAACTCGCCGGCAGACTGAGCTAAAGATTGCAAAAATTAATTTAAAAAAAAATCATAAGGTGCATGAATTCCAATTATTGTATTTTAAAGTTTAAACATTCCAAAAGTCATTTACAAAATGGCAGATAAAAAAATGAGGGCTAAGGCCGCGGCAGACGAGGACAAAAAGTGCGCTGCACATCAACATTTTTAGTCACATTCTTGATATTTAAGTGCAGAAGAATTATTATCGATATTTATGAAATATATCAATGAAACTGATTATTTTATAACTTTTATTTTTAGGAAATTTTAAAAACAATTTGATTTTTTTTAACATTAATATTATGGTTGTTTATAAGTATATCAATTTATTTTAAACGATTAATTATTATTAGTCAGTATTTGGTTTCTTCACTTGTGAAAAGTGAAGGTAAATGCTCACAAAATTTTGAAAGCGAAAGTAACCAAATTACTTGTCGCAGGTATAAGGTTCCAGATTTATATAGGTATATTTGGGAGCGGAATATAATATAAATGTTGATGGGGGGAAGCAAATGTTTTCGTGTATAATAGAGCAAGCGACGCAGTATAAAGTGATGCCGCACAAGACCACTGAGAGTTTAGTATATTCCAAAACGTAGAAGAGAGTAGACGTTATATTTCAAAATTTTTGATTTCGTTTACATCATGACTACGAGTGAGAAGAAGTGCGTTTTTAACTGTAGCATGATCAGTGAAAAAATAATAATTTTCGAAGAAGACAAATTAAAAAAGTGCCAACATATTTCCAAAGTTTGTGTCGCTTTTGATTTGAAATACAGTGATATTGTGTTACCAGAAATAGTAGACGGTGTCAGTGGTTATCATCGACTTTGCTATAAAGCATTTACATCCATCCAAAATAAATATTTGGATAAATATAACGGTAAGTTTGCAATATTCCTTGAAAGTTGTTATTATATTAAATTTAATTACGCCTCGGTATAAATAATCGAACTATTATCAATTTGTACAGAGAGCAATCAATTGGAAGTAGCAAAATCATCACAAGGTCACACGTCCATTGAGGCATCTGCGTCTCCGCAGGCCGAACATTCGGCAGGTAATAATATATTTTACATACATTATGTTGTGTACGTTTATATTTAAACGCGAAATAAATTATCGGACGATTTATTAATTTTTACAGTGAGTAATCAATCCATAGGAGATGATTTTCCGCAAGGTTCCACATCTATTATTTCACAATGCGACAATTCAGCTGGTAATATATTTTTTGTTTATACAGTGTGTCCCACTTAAGGGGTTAGCCACCCCTCTAAAATTTTGGTTTCTTAACCAATTTTCAAAAACTTTTTTTTGTTGGATAGATGGTCAAAAATGGCACTTATGAGCCAAGTTCGACATTTAGAGAAAGCAGGTCATGGCCTACTGTATTCAAGTTTGAAGTGCGAAAAATCGAGAAGTAGTATTAGCGATATTTATTTTTGAAAAATGGTACTGGATTATTGTTCAGGATCACTTAAAACATAAGTGTATTAAATTTGGTTATGATAGTATGTAGGGTGTTGAAATAAATTGGAGTAAAATTTTTAAAAGGCGCAATAACATTCTTAATCAAATACGAATATTTTTTAAAATTTTTGGCTAATTGGCATGCGTCTTGAGAACACAAAGGTTGGAAATATCCTTCAATAAACAATAATCGATCATATTATCATACTATTTTGGGCTTCACAATGATACAACTTCATTTATAAATTTTTTAGTTTTATTTCATTGTTAGGTTGCAATTCACACTTCACTAGTTACTTAATAATGTAATGTAGGCTAAGTAGCAAAAACTGAAAATAATTACCTTAAAGAATTACCTAACACCAAAGATAATAATACTACTAGTATTTTATCTTTGTTAACACTCAAATTTAAAAATGAATGCCACAAAACTAAATATTAGTTCCTTCAATATGTCCTCCATTAATTCTTATACATTTTTCTATGCGTCTTCTGTTGTTTACTACCACCCTTCTTAAGTGTACCCTGCTTATTTCATTACACTCTTGTCTAATGCGCTCATAAAGATCGTGTAGAGTTTGCGGTCTTGATTTGTACAATTTGTTTTTAAGGGTTCCCCAAAGAAAAAAATCTAAGGGAGAAAGGTCGGGGGGAACGTGCTGGCCACTGAATTAATTAGCTGTTTCGTTCTATCCATCGATTCGGATAACTCTGATTTAGCCAATTCCGCACTACCACTGCATTGTGGATAGGCGCACCGTCAAATTGTATAAGTTTCTTGTTTCGGCTAACGACAAATCATCGATTACGTCACTAAAAACACCTTCCAGGAATCGAAGAAAATTAGGTCCATTTAGATTTTCATTAAAGAAAAACGGCCCGATTATACGTTCGTTCAAGATACCGCACCATACGTTAATTTTCTGCGAATACTGCCCTTTACATTGTATCACCCAATGGGGATTTACGTTACTCCACATTTTAATATTCTGAGATGACACAATGCCGTTTGTAGTAAATGTTGCCTCATCGGTGTATAAAATATTTTTCAAAAATGTAGGGTTAGCCAAATACTCGCCTTGTAACCATAAACAATATTCTATCCTGCGTTCTTTATCCCCGTGTTCCAAAGTGTGAAGGAATATAGGCTTGAAAGGCTTCTTGTTATTTTTCTTTAAACACCTCCATATGCAATTTTTGGAAATATTTAAGTTGGCACTAGCAACTCTAATGCTAGATTGCGGATTAGCATTAAAGTATTCAAGAATTATTTGTTTATTATTATTTGCTCGATTACGATGTAAATGAGGACGTACTCCGCCTACTGAACCAGACTGATCAAACCCGTAGTTTATTCTGGCTATTGTTGAATGGTGGATGTTTTTACCAGGATGTCTCCTGTTAAATTCAGCTGCAGCTTCACGAAATGTTCTAACTCCATCGCCAACTAGCCTCACTACTTTAACTCTTTCGTTTAAATTATAATCACCCATAATTGTTCGACAAGGAGTCAAAATGAACTAAATGCATGAAAACTTTGACAAACTGTCAGGAACATTTTCTTTCATAGCATACTTGGGTAAAATTCCCACAAAATAATTTTTAACCAGACACAATCATATCTTTGGAATTTAACAAGCAAACTCATGAAAAAACAAACAAATTGAGCCCAAAATAGTATGATAATATGATCGATTGTTGTTTATTGGAGGATATTTCCAACCTTTGTGTTCTCAAGACGTATGCCAATTAGCCAAAAATTTAAAAAATATTCGTATTTGATTAAGAATGTTAATGCTCCTTTTAAAATTTTGACTCCAATTTATTTCAACACCCTGTATACTCTCATAACCAAATTTGGTACACTTATGTTTTAAGTGGTCCTGAACAATAATCCAGTACCATTTTTCAAAAATTAATATCGCTAATACTACTTCTCGATTTTTCGCACTTCAAACTTGAATACAGTAGGCCATGACCTGCTTTCTCTAAATGTCGAACTTGGCTCATAAGTGCCATTTTTGACCATCTATCCAACAAAAAAAAGTTTTTGAAAATTGGTTAAGAAACAAAAATTTTAGAGGGGTGGCTAACCCTTAAGTGGGACACACTGTATATTATATAGTATGCACATACTTTTAATAGAAAATAATTTTCAAAATGTGCATCGGTATTTAAAAATATTTTAAAAAAATTAATTGACGTATTAAATATACATAAATGTTTCAGAAGAAAATGACGATAACGTTCGGTCGTCTGATATATTCAGTGGCAGTCAACTTTCACATGAACAATTAGATGTGGAACGACAACCTGAAAATTCAAAATTGAAGAATGCAGGTATCTGTTTGTTTTATAATCAAGCAAGGAAGAAGCAAGGGCAAAAAGCGCTTCTTTTGATACGATCTGAAAGTGAAATTTTAATTGAAAAAATTGTCACAAATGCAACTGCCTTAAATGACAATGAAACATTATCGATTATAATTTAAAAAACACATTGCGGCTCCGGAGCCAAAACAGTCAGATTGGCATATTGCAAGAAACGTTCATGAGTTAGTTGACAATGAACTGTATTCTTTCATCGCTGAAAATACAATAGGAAAGAAGCAATGCTATTCTTTAAAATTTTTAGTACAGTATGCCAAAAGTGCGTTGTATAAATTGTTTTCGGAGAAATATGATAGTTTCGGACCATTAATAACGAGTACGAAATTGCTTCAAAAGATTGAAAAAAAAATTGCCAAGCAGTTACAAATAATTGAATTGCATGACCGGAAAATTATTGCACCGAGCGGAAAATGTATTATATCCGCAGAAACATTTAGCGAATTTGAAGATACCGAAACATTGCAACGAGCTGCATATGTTTTGAGGAAAAAAATTATGGCCATAAAAAAAGATCCGCTACCTCAACAGCTGACTGCAGAGGACCTGATCAAAGGCGAATGTAAAATTCCTAATGATATTGTACAATTTTTAACTTCTTTAATCTGCGGAAATGATCCCAGAACTGTGAAAAGTTCCAATTGTTCTCGAAAAGTCAACTCTATAGCCCCAGATTTAGTTTATGCAATTCATAATGGTCAAATCAAAACGTCCAAGCAGATCACGCTTGGAATGACCTTAAAAAGCATGACAAGTAGCCGCAAAGTTATAGATTTACTTAATAAATATGGTCAATGTGTTAGTTAAAATACTGTTGAGGAGTTGGAAACGGAAGCGACGTTTTCATCCCTCAGTAAATTTTGGAAGCAATTTACGTGATGTTGAAGCCAGTAATTATGTTTTTTACAAAAAGTTAGATGTAACATGGGTAATTTCACATTACCTAAAAATTTCTAATACACCTATGTGGGTCGGGTATAATAGTAAAATTGTAGATGATCAGTCAGTTAAACAAAAGGTATCTTATCTTACACCGATTAATATTTCACCTACGAACGTATCTGTTGTCATCGAAACAATGCGCCAAAGCCAAAAAATAGCAGAAGAATGTTCGCAACAGTACATACAAGTGACGTATGATTTGGCAATCGCAAAAGTAGCTTATCAAATTCAATGTACGGAGAAACCACAGTTCAATAATCTTTTCATTCATCTTGGTGGTTTCCATATAATGATGGCTTATTTTAAAGCTGTTGGAAAATTTATAGATGAGAGTGGTCTACCATATATGATGGTTGAAAGTGGGTTATTGGCTTCAGGATCAGTAAACGGATTTTTAACTGGCAAACATTTCAATCGCTGTAAACGATTGCACCCGTTAGTGACCTTAGAATTGCGATCATTACTTTTCGAAGAATTCCTGCGAAAAGAAGATAAAACCATCGACAATGATTTGATCGAGATTGTTAATCAATTGCAATCAACAACTTTATCGACATTTGAAATTCAAAATACATCATTGAATGATTTATTGAATGAATACTTGATATTTGAATCGGAAGTGTTAAACGGAAAACACGGTAAAACTGCACAGTATTACGCGATGTACATTCGCTTTGTTAATTACTATCTTTTGTTTTCAAGAAGCATTCGTCTCGGTGATTTTGAACTTTTCAAAAAAGTCATACCAAAGTTAGTCAACTTATTTTTTGTTTTCAATCAAGGGAATTATTCTCGATGGCTACTAAAATATCATGATAATTTGTTAAGAGTGCAAATAACACATCCAGGCCTCGAGAATGATTTTAAAAATGGATTTTTTGGTGTAAAGAGGACAGAAAAGCCATTTTCACGAATGCCTGTTGATTTGACGTTAGAGCAAACGGTTAATGCTACTGCTTCAAGACGATTAACAGGTATAACGCACTTTACAAATTCTATCTCAGCGCGGCAAAGATGGGCTAAAAGCCATGGTATCCGATCAACTATTGTATCACATACATTCGATGTAACAGGTTTAAAAAGAAGTCAAGATATCACCGGAGACTTAGAAAAACACCAAATTAAAAAAGATACTACTCAGTTGCAAAATTTTATAACTATATTAAAACAAAATATGAATCCTTTCAACACCGAAGATACTCAAAGTAGCGAAGACACTCAGAGCAGTGAAAACACTCAGAGCAGGGAAGATACTCGGAGCGATGAATTGTTTAATATTGCAACTGGACGAGCAGCATCGAAAGAAGTGACCGATTTTTTATTAAATGTCGAAAAAACTGGCCATTGTTTAAGAGAAAAGTTTATTTCTGAATGTGCTGAGTCTGATGATCGTTTCGAATTAACTATTAAACAAAATAAAATACTGAATTTTGCTACTTCAACCCAGAAAAGATTTGTCTCGATAAATAATAAAGTTCAAGAAGTACGACTGCAGCGTGACTTGTTCGGCCGAATGTTAGCCATTTCAATGAATGACAATACTAATGAAAAAATTTTGACTTATCCTCTAACACCTGTTCCAATGTGTATATGTCACTTGGATGGATCGATTTATAAAACAGATAAATCTGTTTTGTTGAAGTCGTTGGAAAAAGATATTCAAAGTACAGCCCCAAGCTTCACTGACATTTGTTTAATAGACGGATTCTTTCTCATACATTGTATCAAGGATTTACCAAAAACATTCGGAAGCCTCTCCAAAAAAATACTTCAAATGGTGACTAACAATGCAGCCCGTGAAATTCATGTAATTTTTGATAGATATTGGTCACCATCTATCAAAGATTACGAAAGATGTCAGCGAAGCGGTTCCTCTGGTAATCGTATGTACGTGATTTCTGGACCTGAACAATCAAGACCATCAGACTTCAATAAAGAACTCCGAAATAGCTTTTTCAAAGAAGCACTCGTGAAATTTTTAATCGTCAATTGGCAAAATCACGAATTAATTCCATTCTTTCACAATAAAAAAGTGCTACTCAATTTTGATAACTGTTATCAATATGAAGCTGTGAATGAACGCATATTATTTTCAAAAAATGATAAGTATACTCTCGATTTGCATGAAGAAGCGGATTCAAAAATAGTATATCATGCGTGCAATATCGAGTCAACAGCGAACATTCTAATAAAATGCTCAGATACGGATATCTTAATTATTATGTTGGCTAATATGATTCACGTACAACACAATAGCAAAGTTTATATTCAAACAGGGGTTTGGAATAAGCAACGAATAATTGACGTATCGGCGTTGCATGAAAAGTTAGGAGAGAGAATGTGTCAATCTCTGCCAGGATTTCATGCTCTAACTGGCTGCGATTTTAATCCCGCATTATTTCGTAAGGGAAAGCAACGTCCTTTACAGATCTTATAGCTTAGATCTTATATTTATCCAAGAAAAATAAAGACTTACAAAAAGCATTCATCCAAATTGGACATGAAGACTGTGATGAAACCGCTGTTTTCCCGATTCTTGAAAAGTTCATCTGTAATTTGTACAACTTTCCGTTGTTGAGCTCCGTAAATGATGCGCGATTCGCCTTATTTTTAAAAGCCTATAAGGTCAATGATTTGGAGGAACCTTTCCAGAAAAAAAAATTGCAGAATTTTGACTCATCCACTTTACCTCCTACCCAGGCTGAATTAACGCAGCATTTATTGAGGACCAAATATATTGCTACAATATGGAAAAATGCTCATAAGAAAATTCCATCATATTTACGACCAGAAACTTGCGGATGGATATTAGTAGAGGGAAATTATACATTTAAATGGTTCGACGGACCACAGCTGCCTAGTACAATACAAGATATTATTGATACTGGAACAAACGAAGGTAATATATTTATCCACAGAACATATAACTTTTCTATTTTATTAAATGTCTAAAAATTATTTTACTTTGTGCTTTGTTACAGGCGATGAAGACCTTAATGCAGAAAGTGAATCAAATGAAGAAGAATATATCGATAGCGAAGGAGATATCACGTCCGAATCAGATTCCGATTGCGAATGTGACTGAAAATGTTGATGTGCAGCGCACTTTTTAACCTCGTCTGCCGCCGCTTTAGCCCTCATTTTTTTGTCTGCCATTTTGTAAATGACTTTTGGAATGTTTAAACTTTAAAATACAATAATTGGAATTCATGTACCTTATGATTTTTTTTTAAATGAATTTTTGCAATCTTTAGCGCAGTCTGCCGGCGAGTTAGCCCCTCGCAAAATGTCTGCCAATTTTTTTACACTTTCTTAAATATATAACAAAACTTTTCCCGTACATAGAATCCCTGTACCTTATGAATTTTTTCCCACCCAAAATTCACCCCTTTCACTGCGTATCCCCCCTTTGCGCCCCAGTTTTGCAATGGCAGACATTCATTTTTATATTCGTCTACACTAATACTATTATTTTTAATATAAATTAGCCATGTACCTGATGCGGGCACTATCTATGTAGCCAGCTCTCCGTCTATATAGATATTTAGGCCATGATGCCAAGTTGAAAAGATGTTTCGCCAAAAAATGTATTATTTTTCTATTTAATTGCCAATAATCCATAAATTATCACACTATTTACTGTAACAAGTTCCCATATCAAAATAAAAATATTCGTGTCATGCAAAATTTGTTCCTCAGGTACCTAAATACCTAGAAATACAATAAAACACCAGTTTTATACGACCGCACCCAAAACAACGGAATTTCCGAAACAAACTGACCTGGCGACGAAAGCGGCAACTCATCTGTTTACGACGTAAATTCATTTTTACTATTTCATTCATTTTTCGTGTGCGCTGTTGCCTAACAGAAATCTCGAGCTTTATAGTCGTTTTTTTGTGATTATTTGATTGTTTTTAACGTTTTTTGTGTTGTTTTGGACAATTAAGACTTAGTACCATGACTAAAAAGTGTCACGTGTGCCAAAGAAGGAGTACTACGTCGGAAAATGTATCTTTTCATAGGTAAGTAAGCAAGAATGTTTATGTCAAGCATGATTTTGAGTATCAGTGGCGGCGCTACGCCACGAAATGATAGTAAACCATACCATAAAATAATGTGGTTTTCATTTCATGACAATAAAGTAGTGTATTTTATAATATTATATATTGTATTTTGTGAGTTCATTCACGAAATAAAATAATATAACTTTTAGGTAGGTATAATAACATAAATTAAGAAATGAAATAAAAAAGTTCACTGTATGTTTTGTTTTTTTATGCAAAGTTCATGCTAGGCAAAATAACATTATCCCATTATATAAAATAAGGATTGGTCAACTTTTAACTTTTTTATACTAAAATCAATTTGATTTGCCTCGGATTTGCATTTGCCCAGAGTTAAATAAACTTTTTTTAAGTGATTGCTTTTTTCAAATTTATTTTTTGATATTTTTTCTTGAAAATAAGTTGTTTGTTTTGTTCTTTTGTTGTAATTATCCCAAACAAGTAAAGAAAATGTATCATGCTGTGCAATGTTTAGTAAGAGTAAGTAGGTATTTTATTTTATTTTGTTTGCATGAACCAAATATTAGGTACCTAAATCTTTCGTTAAAAATATCTATTTTATTTTAGACATCAGAATCTGTAATTTTTTTTTTAATTCAAAATTGCTTTTAGTCGAGCTTTTAATCAAAAGAGTCTATAAGGATAAGGTTGCATCATGGTTTATAAATAAATCCTTGTATCTTGAAAAAAACTTAAAGAGCATAATTTAATATTTTCTAAAAACAAGGCAACTAATATTATTAATATTAATATTAAAGTAATAATGTTATTTTATTACTTACCCCCTAAAGTACTTAGTTACTTATAAATACTAGAATATAATCATTATAAATACTAAAATATTAATTAAAATAATTAAAATTTATTTTAATTAATATTTTGAAAACTATTCATTTTAGAGACATAGTTTAAATTTATGACGTTTCGAATATATTGTAGAGCAGGAAAACATATAAAATATTGCAATTTAAATTATATTTCTAAAATGAACAGTTTTTGAAATATTAATTAGAATAAATTTTGAGTTTTTTTTTTATAAATCACTCTATAATTTAGAAACTGAATGAACATGAATTTTGCAACACTGTAAAAGATTTGGAGTGAGCATCAAAATTGGCAATCTTTTTCTAATTTAACCGTCTTTTATAGTTTCCCAGATAGCAATAGTGGCACATGGCATTTAAGACACCTGTATAGCCTATTTAATGGAAGAAAAAACCTTAATAGTACATATTTTTATCAATAATATGAACAATATAATTTTTATGTCACGTTTTGTATATTAGTACCTACAATTGCTGTAGATTTATAAGTAAAACTTTTTCAGTTCATCATCTCAAAGAAAAGAAAATGAGCCGGTCGCTCGTAATATTACTGCGAAATGTTCACCAGACATTGATTATGAATTATCCTGCATACCTGGCCCTTCAGAAATGATACAGAGATCATCACCTACATCTTCAAGGACAGCTACTGCCTCTGAAGCTGTATCAGAGGCCTGTACTAGTGTTTCAGCTGATCATTCCACATTACAGTCCAAGGCAGGAGTGTCTCAAGGTGTTAAGCAGAAAAAAAGGTAATACTTATGTATTTTAATTTCTACGTATTTTTTTAATAATTATGACCAATTTGAATCAAAAAGCAAACAAATAATTATATTTAATTAATTCTATCTTTTTCAGAAAATATTACATAGGAGATATTTCCTCGGATGATTTTTCTACACCTGAAAAGCAAAGAAGAACTATTAAAAGAATTAAAACAAGAGACGTTAAGTTGAGAAGACAAAAACATATATTGCAAATGAGAGTGAGAAGGCTAAAATTAAGAATCACCAATCTAACTTCTTTGTTGGACTATCTTAAAGAAAATGCATTAATTTCGGAAAATGCTGAATCCGCAGGAAGGGTAATTTTATTTGTAATATTATAATATTAATATTAAAATTTACTAACTTCTTAATCATCAAACTATCTTTTTTAATAAACGAGACAATCTAACATATTTTTCAATTTCATTTTAGGCATCTGTATCGGGCCCAGCAGCAAATATTTTTGAAAGGATGTTAAAGGGACCAGCAATTGAGAGATACAATGAATCTCTTAGGTTATTTGCGATTACCCTTGCCTTCTATTCTGCAAGAGCTTATAACTTCGTGCGAAATACGTTTAATAAATCTATACCTCATATCAACGCGATTTCGAGATGGTATAAGTCAATTGATGGGAAACCTGGGTTTACCGAAGAGGCTTTGACAGCAATTAGATTAAAGGCACTCGACTCCTCCAAACTCCTTTTATGCAATCTAGTTATGGACGAAATGTCCATACGACGTCAAGTGGAGTGGACTGGGCAAAAGTTTACCGGGTATGTTGACTTTGGAGCCAATGTTGACGGAGATAGCCTTCCTGAAGCTAAGGAGGCACTAGTGTTTATGGTGGTAGCCATTAATGATTCTTGGAAAGTACCTGTTGGGTATTTTCTTCTCAATGGGCTTGAATCTGCTGCTAAAGCAGACTTAGTAATTAATTGTATCAGATTTGTGCATGAGGCAAATGTTATTATTACTTCCGTTACATTCGATGGTGCTCCCGTAAATATTAGCATGGCAGAAAAACTAGGATGTAATTTTCAAAATTTCTGGAATCTAAAAACCAGCTTTCAGCACCCCGTTACAAGTGATCCTATTTTTATTTATTTAGATGCATGCCATATGCTCAAGTTGGTTCGCAATTGTTTGGCTTCTAAAAAAGGGAATGAAGTTGGGTTAACAAATTCCAATGGCCAACCAATAGATTGGTCCCATATAGAAAACCTAAATAGCAAACAAAAAAAGGAGGGGTTACATTTGACCACAAAGGTTCAAAACCGACATATGCAGTGGTAAAAATTAAAGTTAGGATAGCAGCTCAAACATTGAGCAGAAGTGTTATTGTTGCTCTTGACTATCTACGTGAAGATCTAAAAGATCCCCAATTTCTTAATTCTGAGGCCACCTCAGCTTTTATATTGTTCTGTAATAATGTTTTTGACATTTTCAATTCACAGAATAACCTTGCAAAGTATTCTTTCAAAAAACCCCTTTCAGAAAAAACTAAGCCAATATTTTTCGCTTATTTAAATAATTTTAAGGATTATATTCTAGGCGTAAATTTTAATAATAGATCAGTTTTAAAATCTCGGAGGCGAACAGGCTTTTTGGGATTTCTAATTAACATTGAGTCTTCAGAATATGTATTCATGTTATGTAGAGCAAAAAAGATTACTAAAATATATTCTTACATATAAATTATCGCAAGACCACCTAGAATTATTTTTTGGAGCGATTAGAAGCAGAGGGGGTCATAATGACAACCCCACCGCGAGACGATTTGAAACTAGTTTTAAGAGACTCCTTGTACATAGTCAAATTTCAGCGCCAAATACTGGCAATTGTGTAAATTTAGAAAAAATAACTATTTTGACTTGCGGCTCTGGCACTAAAATAACCAATACTGTTGATGGGGAAAATATGTTAGAAACTTCAGAATATAAATTGTTTGAGGAAAAAATTAAAAATAAATTAAACGAAAATGAACTTTTAGGCTCACCAGTGTGGCATTTAACTCCATATGTAGAAGACATGGTTACTTACATAGCAGGATTTGTTGTAAAAAGCTTACAAAAATGTATAACTTGTCAGAAATGTCTGAGTATATTACAATCTGATGATGCACCTACACAATTTCAAAAAAAAATCGTACGGAAAACTCTTTCAGCCTAGTAAGTTTATTGAGCATCTTTGTAAAATAGCAGAAAAAGAATTCAGGGATTTCGATAAAACTTTTGGCATACTAAAGAACCATACCAACTTGTATGATAAATTAATTATTAAGACCATGCATAATATACCTCCTCAAATTTTTAATGTTTTTGGTGATCATTTATATGAAATAGAGCCACTGGAAAATCATTCATTTATAGTTACAAAATTAATTTTAAAATGTTATTTTAAAATAAGAATATTTCACGAGACAAATAAACGATCAGACTCGATAAGAAAAGATCGGACCAGAAGTGTAAACACTAAAACTATTCATTTTCGAGGTGAATAAAACCCTTATAAATAAAATATTATCCATGAACCAGGGTGTTATGTAATAAATGTTATTAAATTGTGACGTATCCATGGTGCCTAACAAATACATTTCTACATACACTTATTTTTCAAAAATTTAGCTTTTAAAAATTAGTGGTAGTATACCCCATATCCGACCCAAGAAATAATATACGGTTCACAGGTGCAAAATAGCGCTAAAAAATAATAATATCGAATTTACTCGGGTTTACTAAATTTGCTTTTTAATAATATCATTAGTAAGTAATGTGTCTCAGAGGCACAAAATAAAATTATTACATTTTTATGTTTTTGTTTTTTGGAGTTATAAGTCTATGGACCTTATCTACATTCTTAGAATTAATAAGAATATATAATTTTTTTTCCTGGAATAATTTTGTATTTTATATACATAGTTAGGTGTTAACGTTATAGAATTATAGGTAGTCACAAGAATTTGAAGTTTATTTTATATATAAAATTAACATAAATACACAAATAACCTTAACACCTTTTTTATATAACATTTTGTTGAACCTTTTACTGGCCTTTCCTTTAGCTTAAGTCAGTGGTTAACTCAGAGGTGGTCAATATCTTTTTTTGGACTTAAACACCTATTCAACTAGCTTGTAAAAGAAAAGATATAAAATTAGGTCACCAAAATTAAATTGTTAAAGAGAAATAGGTAATTATGTACAGAAATGAATGTACAGAAGTGAATTTATTTATGTGAATAAATTTATATATTATTTTAGAAAATCTTTGGTTTTCGTTTTTACTGCATACCCCATAACATGTTATGCAAGAAAAAAGAATCTCTTATAAAATGCTCATAGTGGAAAAAACAATTATTACAAAAGTATTAATCCCATGGCGAACCTTAGAGTCTTAACCTCGAGTCTTAAAAAAAAACATTTTTTTTGAATATTTATTAATTATGTAATTAATTAATTTATAATATTTGTAATTAATTAATTGATTAATAAATTCATAACAATGTTACCGGCCAAAGCTATCGGTTTTTAACAATTTTAAATAATATTTTATACCGATAAAAAAAAAATAAATGAAAATTTTCGCGTAAATTCAAGCTTCAATTTCTAAAACACTGAGCGGTAGAGACACAATTTGTTTATGGTATCTTAACACGAAAATAAACAAGCCCTTTAAATTTCAACCTGCTGCCGACCTACTTTTTTTGCAATTTTTAAAATTTCCGCTCCAAAAGCAGCTCGTACGTTTCGTATGGCATTAATATTTTATTATTATTGTTATTATGATATAAAACGGGTGTGTACTCTCATTTTACCACTTTTTCGTTTATCTGCCACACGTAATAGGTATAAGTTTGGTGACAAATTTTCAAATTGTCTCAGTAATCCAAATGACATCCGGTTGTATATCATATTTACAATATTTTATCAGTTTATAAAGATATTTTATAAGAATTAAGGATTTATTAAATGTAAAGTCATAATTAAAATAAATAATATATTGAAAAGAAAAAATAGTATTACAAAAAATTAACTACGCCTATGGCTGTTGAAACGAAATCACCAGGGTTGGGTAAGTAGCAAATTGTACATTTGCGACGGCATTTACGACTGTCGCAAATGTATATTACGACGCGTTCAAAAAATTTAATTTATTACCTACATTTGCGACAATATGTAACAAATTCAATGAAAGAAAACATTGAAACTATTGAAAGTGAAAATCTCAAGGATTTAAAATCAATAAAACACAGTTTTTTAAGAAAAAAAAATTGTTTTAATTCTGGACGGGATAGACAACTTATAATAATATAACTAAGACACGTTTATTATAATAATAATAAGGTATTAATATTAATATTGATCTGAAACATTGCTGTCCTTAAACTTAAGGGAATAATAAACTGAAACCAACTTGCTTGATTTTTCTTTGGTCAATCTATTCCTCAAATCTGAGTGGACAAAAGACCAGTTAGAAAACAATCTCTCCAACTGAGCTGATGAAGCTGGAATACTTAGCTACTGGGAATACTGGGTAACTTTTGTGCCAAAGTTGAAAGAGCTTCATATTTTGTTTCTACTAAACCCCAAAATGTTGAAACAGAAATGTTTTGTGCCTTCTTTTTTAGGGTGTCAAAAATACCCTCATTTCTGATAAAAGCATTAAGACCGTCCAAGCTCTCTTCGGAGTCCAAACTATTAATAAGGAAATCCTGAACCATTTGTTTCTGTTCTTTGCTTAACAAATTTCCTCTATAATTGGGGTGTAAATAGTTTGCTGCCAAGCTATATATGTTTAAAGCCATATTCGTTCGTGACTTTACACATCTTTTAATCTTATCATTGTAACTTTCTGATTCCTTAACTTGATTGTTCAATTTTAACCACTTCTCTGTGGAATCTGCAATGGAAGTAGATTTATTTTGACATGTGTTAATGATTTTGCAAATTGGATCTAGCAAAGCTACTGTTGCTTTTACGGATTCTATAAATTCTTCATTGTAAAGATAACATGTAACTTCAGCCTTAATTTTAGTATGTTCTTCAGCTGCGACTTGTTTCATGATCCGTAAGTTTTTCAGCAAGGAATTACAAGAATCACGATGAGAGCACCAACGTGTCTCAACAGGAAAGACTATTTTTAAACCCCCTCTCTGTAAAATCATGTTTTCTAAAGTTGTGTGCTTAAATTCTTTTAACACCAGAGTCACAGTTTTCATGACGTCATGATCTACTATGTCCTTAACAAGGAGATTACCTGTATGACTGCTGCAAGTGCTATGCCATAAATTTATAAGGCGACCCATTTTTACCATATTCGAAGCATTATCAGAGACTACGGCGTAAATTTCACAGTTGTATGCTGATTTTGCCGTTTCAAGAGCGTTATTGCAGACTTCTGCAAGTGCTTCACCCGTTTCCTTGGCTGGTGAAAAGTCATAAGATTCAAGAAACACACTTTCACCATTAAGAGTTTGTAGCATTGTTACTACATTGTTTGTATTATTTGATGAGTTTTTCCAACCATCTATAAGTAATGTGGCTGATTTCTTTAAACTGTTTTTATTGTTTATTAACACGTGCTCATGGACTTTATCCAAAAAGGTAGAAGATAAGGTCTTTCTTGTAGGCAGATTGTATGCCGGACGTAAAAGTTTTAAAAAATTCTTGAAATGGTCACTTTCCACAACACTAAACGGAATATTACACCCAAAAAAAAAATTTGCCAAAGATATATTTGCCTCTTCTTTTTCTTTTTGATTCATTTTGTCAACAAAGGAACTTAGGTTTTTTGTTTTTTTTTCCTTCTTTTGCCTGCTGTTATTTTTATTTCCATTAATTAACTTAGACGATCTTGATATGTCAGTCCTCGATGATGATGATGATGAGGATGCAGTGGAAATGGAAGCTGCGAAATTGATGGGAAAATTGCGACCTTGGCGCTCCTCTTTGGCATATCCATGTTCCAATAGCTGATTTTGATTGGCCAACGACTCATCAACCTCTGATGATGATATCGGTAGTGGCGATGATACAGGGGATGGAATTATCTCCAGGTTTTCCTGTAAAAATTAATAAATCTATTAGGTAATTCTAAAAATTAATAAATAAAATAAAAGTTACTAGGCGGGGCTGATACCTTTTAAAATAGCAAAAAATGTAAAAAAACATAGTAGGATGAAACATGTTAGAACAGGAAGAGAATATAGTAAAATTTAAAAGGAAAATAAATTACGGGCGATCCGAGGTCGGGAAGGGGCAGAGGGGTGAGTTTTTGAGGTTAGAAACAATTTAACTTAATTTCCGCCAAAACTACAAGTGCGATAGAAAAAAGTTAAATAGCAAAGTTGTAGATAATAATAAGGTCTACAAATTTTGTTTTTACACTTTTTTCACATAACCTCAAAATTTACGTAAAAAAAGCAAAAAACCAAGTTTTTGGTTTTTTATGTTTATCTTTTACAAAAAATGTGTTTTTTTCACGAAATTTTGAGAGAATCTACCTTTTTATGTCCCAAATACACTGTAATTTTCTTGATTAATAATGTACATTTGTTTCACTTTATTTTGACTTATATCGAAAAAGCAGCCTAATTTTCAATCAAAAAATCACCCCCACCCCCTTCCCGACGTCCGATCGCCCGTAATTTATTTTTCCTTTAATATTTGTAATATTCTCTTCGTTTTACAATGGGTTTCATCCTACTATAATTTTGTTTGGTTTCAAAAATTATCGATCCTGGTCTATACATAAATACAAGTAAAAAAAAAGTTTTAATAACATTTTTATCAATTGAAAAGTATCTAGGTACTTACAATATCTAAAACTCTATATGAAGATTGGGGAGGAGGGGCACTTGTGTTTACTTCAACTTCCATAACCACTTCTTAGGGCACTTCTTGAGTTTCATCGTCAGAAATTATTCCAGTAGACGCAGCAGTAGAATTAATTTCCCTGTTAAGTGGTCTAACCCGTCTAACTGGCCTATCGATGGGTGTCATTACATTTTCAGACCTCACACTATCATCTGACGATAATGATATGGCTTCACCTTCTTTAGAATCAATACTACTGCTCTTGCGAAAACATCTTTTTCTGTAAATAACAGTAATAACACAATAATGACTTATTTAGAAAAGAGGTTTTAAACTTTTCTATTATGTTATAGCGTAGGCAAAAAAATAGTAAAAGAGTTTTACTTACCTATATGTACGAAGGCGAGATATTGCTGTATTTTTTAGAATATGGTTGCACGTGTCACACTTAGCTCCCATTCTTCCATTGTCCAAATGTAATGATTCAAATCCGAGTTCCTTGTATAAATTGTGGGGCTTTCTGCCCTTTTCAGAGTTTGCGGTATCGGTATTCATCATGGTATCAACTGTGGTACCAACAGGGGTACAATTACAACACTAGGGAATTAAATTATCACAAAAAATCGAACGAAAAACAAACAGCTTAGCTCTAAAAACCGTTAAAAATGAATTTAAACGATGTAAACAACTAGTTTCATAACCTTAAATTTAGAAGCAGATTTTGCGACATTTTAATTTGCGACAAATTTCAATTTACTACATTTGCGACGTCGTAAATGTAACAATGTAGTAAATTTATTTTTGCCGCGTATTACCCAACCCTGCGACTGGTCGGTTCATATCTGTCCAGTCTGATTACAGCGGAATCGCTCAGCTGCACTTAACAGTAATATTATAATAAAATATAAATATTAATAGTAATATTATAATTATAATTAGCATAATGAGTGAAAAATTTTCACCTGAGGATGATGAAGTCCTAATAGACTTGGTGAGGCAGCATCCACCATTATATAGTGTTGCCGGCAAAAGTTATAACGATTTGGTCGTAAAAAACAACATTTGGAAGGAAATAGGTGCGAAAATGAATAAAAAGGGTAAAAATATAATATTATGTCATTTATTAAAAAAAAATATAATAATATACAGGGTTTAACATAATTTTATTCCGCTACTTTACTTTTAATAACGTGAAATAATATTTTCTTCTACGATTATTCCTCGAATTATTCCATTCTCTGCACCTTTGCGTTTTGCCATGGCACTGATCCATGTGGTCCAAAAAAATAAGTTTTGAAAGTATCTCTTACCGAAGCAGCATCTGTGGATGATCTTCTTGCACATGTGGGTGCTAATGGAATTAGATTTTCTTTTGGCAATAGAGGGACGAAATCTACATTTTCATCAGGAATTGGTATTTTTGCATTTCGTAGCATATTATGTAAGATACATGCCGAAATGATTAAGTCATCAGCAGCAGTAGGGTTAATAGCAATTGGAGTAAAGAATACTCTAAAATACTGACATAATATGCCGAAAGCATTTTCGGAAGTTCGCCTCCCCCGACTGAGTCTGTAATTGAACACAGCCTTTGATTGGTCATGAATAGAATCTTTTTGTGAATAAGGTTTCATTATATTAGTTGTTAACGAAAATGCGCTGTCTGCCAAAATAATGCAAGGTTGTAAAATTTCTGTTCCTGGAAGATGCATTGCAGGTGGTATGTTGAAATTACCATTAATAATATACTTTCCCATCATCGATTTTTCGAAAATACTTGCATCTCCTTCTCGCCCGTAGGAACCGACATCAATTGCGATGAACCTATATCTTGCAACTATTATAGCCAGCAATACAATAGAATGAAACTGCTTATAGTTATAAAAAAGTGACCCTGCTGCCTTCGGACACTGTATTCGGACATGCTTTCCATCAATGGATCCGCAACAATTAGGAAAGTTCCACAATTCATTGTAATCTTGGGCATTTGCTCTCATGCGTTCTTCTGAGAGTTTTGGTATAAAAATTGGAAGCATGCGTTCCCTAATGCTGCGTAGCACTTCTCTAACAGAAACGCTAATCCAGCTGTGATGCTGGCGATATTGAAACGCTAGCGAT
Organism: Anthonomus grandis grandis; assembly: GCF_022605725.1. Classification (NCBI taxonomy): domain Eukaryota; kingdom Metazoa; phylum Arthropoda; class Insecta; order Coleoptera; family Curculionidae; genus Anthonomus; species Anthonomus grandis. The sequence goes on from NC_065563.1 coordinate 2,342,354, forward strand.
CTGAAGGTCTCCCCTGTAGCTAGATACCTGAAAATAACAAATTAAGTATTGGTAAAAAAAATCGATGTACATTTCATATGCTTCGTGAGTAGATGTAGATGTTTGCGCTTGATTAAAAATTTACTGGTATTGATACCCTGTATATTATTTTATCCCCTACAACGTTTGTCAGCTATAGCTGTAACATGCTTTTATTTTTTAAAAGCTCTCTTCACACAGAAACGGCCATTTATATTTATAGCAACTTAAATTTTGCCAATAAAAATCGTGGTGCACTTCATTTTATCAATAGTTTAAATGAATTTTTAGAAAAAGTGTGCCAAATAAGGTGGAAAAATATCCGCGATTATTACCAAAAGAAGAAACGCGACGTAATAAAAGCACAGAAAACTGGTTCACCCAGGAACACAAATGTGGAAAACTTTGGTGCCAAGTACAAACATTTAAGCTTCCTGGACAATACCTCAATCGTAGAGAGAAAGTACGTATTAAATATACATTTTTGCACAATATTTTAGGGTCGTTTATTTTCAGGTCAATTAGTAATATCAATGAAGAAAGTAACTCACAAAATCAGCAATCAGATAATATTTCCACTGAATCACAAGACGTATTGGATGAATCACAAGCAGCTGTAAGTGATATAGAGGATTCTCAAGAGATGGTTGACTCCCAAGTCTCTCCGGTTACTGAGGTCTTTCCCAATACGCAAGAATCTCACGAGAACCAACCTACAGCAGTGGAAGAATCTTTCATATCCCCAACTACTACATCCTAACGCAAAAGAAAGTCTATACCAAAGGAACGAAGTGCTGCAGTAGTGGAAGAAATTAAGAAAGGCCGAATTGAAAGAACCAAGTTGATGAAAGAGTTGCTAGACTTAAGTAATAACAAAACAAAAGAGGATGACACCGCACTTTCAACGTTCTTTCGTAGTATTGCTTTAACAGTTGAACAACTTCCTCCAGACTTACAAACAACAGCAAAAATTAAGGTAATGCAAGTCATTTCTGAACTAGAGTTTCAACACCAGCAAAGAAGCATGATAAACCATGATTTCTGATCTGCTTCAACTAGTAGCCAATCAGGAACCTCAAGTGCAGCTTCCTACTTCCAAGCCTTTTCTCCCCAAAACAGTCCAATGGCAATGTTTCCACCGAATGAATCTGGTGACCTATATCAACATTTATGAATACTTTAAATAAATTCGTATATTATTAATATAATTACTTTTTTTTTATAATTTAAAAAAATTAGCTTTTTAGATAGAGAGTCTTAATACTCCTAAGTATATTATTTTACCTTTTAAGTAATTAAAATAAATAAAAAATATATAATAAGAAATTAGTAACAAAATATTCACGTTGTCGATCCAGCGCGTTAAAACAAAAACTTACCTCAATGTAATGCAAAGCTTCTCTTCAGCAGAAATAGGGCATTTGATTCTATTGGTAGGTTTCTTGGAAATGTCGTCTTTAACAAAACTCAACACAAGCTCGAAAAGTTCTGTGGAAAGTCTAAAATACTCCCTAAATTTGGATTCATTTCCAAAAAGCCTTCTCTGCACGGTGGTATTAAAGGCGCCTTCCGTATTGCGAAACAAAAACAACTTATCCACTGGCCTATTGGAACCTTTGAGTGTTGCTAGTACCAGCTCCTCTTCCTCTTCTAGCAATAACAGCGCAATCAATTTATTTGAGTTCATTTTTGTGGGTACGTATTTTTTTATTTGTTTTTGCTTTAAATACACACAGGACAGCGGGTTGCAGACACGAGGGAAATTATCATTTTCTAAATTCTAGCAAACCACCTCGGGCAGAAATCGCTATCCTCGGCGATCGACGGACTGTCCGCTTTCCGCGACCGAATGTTCGCAGAAACCAGGCCTTTAGAGATCGAAATATAAAAAGTTTTTCGCCGAGTGAAGCAACTTGTATTTTATTCAGTAAACTTTGATATAGGAAACAATGTCTTCTGTATAAACAGTGAGGTCCCAAGCATTAGTTGTTATATAATATCTTCTATAATTTATTTAAGAAAATTTTAAACGCAGAAGACTCTTCGAAATTCCCTTCCGATTCACTAAAAAGTTTAGGATGTGATCCACATGTTAAAATCGGGATTGAATCAAGATCTACTGCATTACCTGATTTAGGGGCTCTAATTTCTGAATGTATCAACAGCCTTTTATAGGCAGCTTCGAACTGCCTTGCTGTTGGGTTGTCATTATGTCCACCTTTGCTACGTATTGCTCCAAAGAATAACTCTAAATGGTCTTGAGAGATTTTATAAGTTAAAATATATTTTAACAGTTTTTTTTTCTTTAACTAAATAAAAATACATTTTTTGCAGGCTTTCAATACAAATTAAAAATCCTAAAAATCCAGTTTTTCTATTTGATTTTATAAGTGGTTTACCATTTAAACTCAATTTAATAATGTAATTTTTAACGTTATTGAGGTATTCACATATAAAAGTTTCATTATTAGTTGATAATGGCTTTTTAAAAGAGTATTTTGCAAAAACGTTGCGAGAATTAAATATATCAAATAGATTGTTAAAGGTTAATAAAAAATTAGATGTTGGACCTGACTCTTTAAAATCAAAATCTATTAAGTCTTCTCTTAAAAAAGTTAACGCATTACTGACACTCTTACTAAAAGTTTGCACTGCAAGTATAACTTTCATTTTTTCTCTTTCCCATTGTAAATGCCTTAATTTTACTTTTGTTGCAGCATGCAAACCTTCTACATGTTGTTTATTTACCAACTTGACTATATATTCCCATTTTATAAAATTTTTGCCACCATCCGTAAGTTCTCCCTTACTTGCTAAACAATTTCTCACCAGCTTTATCATGTGGCAGGGGTCAAGAAATATAAAAATAGGTTCTTTTGTTACAGGATGGGAAAACATAGTTTGTAAATTTAGCAAATTTAGCACCTAAATGTTCACACATTGAAATATTTGCCGGGGCTCCATCAAAAGTTAAAGATGTAACAGTAACACCACTCCTATTTACAAATTCCAAACAATTTGTTACTAGCTGAGCTTTCTCTACAGCTGTTAAGCCATCAATTAAAAAATAGCCAATGGGTATTTTCCAAAATGCATTAACAGCAACTAGCATAAATACTAAAGCTTCCCTAGCCCATGGTAAAGTGTCACTGTCTATTTGGGTACCTACATCAACATATATAATAAATTTTGTAAAAGCTGTAAATTGTAAACTGTAAATTTTTTGCCTGTCCACTCAACTTGTTTTCTTATTGACATTTCATCCATGACTAAATTACAAAGAATTGGATATGCACAGTTTGCCTGTTTTAAAATTAATGCATTAAGTGCTTCTTTTGAAAATCCTGGACTTGCATCAACTGATTCATACCATCTTGATATTGTTCCCAAATGTTGGAACCGTTTGTTGAACGTATTTCTAACGAATTCATATGCTTTAGGTGAATAAAATGCCAAAGTCAAATGATCTTAATATAGGATTGTATTTTTGACTGGAAGAACTTTTCAACATCCGTTCAAATATATTTATAGCTGGTCCATCAAGGGAAGCCTAAAAAATTAAATTCATAATAATTAATGTTCTTTATACTGGAAAAGTGAAAAATTATTTAGTTACCTTTATGACAGATTCTGATGATTCACTAATTAAAGCCTTTTCTTTTAAATAATCAATTAAATGCTGCAAACTTGTAATTCTAAGCTTTAATCTTCTAACTTTCATTTGTAATATATGAATTTTATGTCTTCGTCTCTCATCCCATCTTTCAACAAGTTGTAAATTTTTGCTTCTTTTCTCAGGAGTAGAAAAATCGCTAGTTTCTAAATCTCCTATATATCTTTTCCTGTAATAAAAAGGCAAATAAAAGTAATACGCTAAAAATCTGACAAGAAAATTTTACTAAGTACTTAAATCTATTTTCCTATATTGAACAATTTGCATTAATTTTAGAGCTGCTAATATCAAATTTATTGGAATTTTATGGAGATTTTGTTATAAAATATAATATAGCGTGTTCTGTTTAAAAACATAACTTTTTCAATTTTTTTTTTAAAACTTCATCTAGAAATAAACATATGTATTTTAAAATATTTCTTTAAAACGCTGTGCATTGTGCATATGCCTAGAGAAGAAAGAAAAGAGATATTAAAAATGGTAACACTTTCCCATATAAACTTCAAGATGCTTCTGGTGCTCATCCTGCATGAATGTAGATCTATTAATAAGCTATGTATATTATGCTAAATAATGTGGAAATAATACATTTTCATTGTCACATCACGCTGTGAATATACATATATAGAAATACTTCGTAGTTAAAAGTAAATAAAATTAATGTAAAATTGATTTTTATATACGAGTATATAATATTTTTTATACCTTTTCCTTGATATCTTTTCACCTTGGGCTTTTGAACTACAGGCAGGCAATGATATGGCAGCAGTTTCAGATTCTTTCTGAATGCTGCAAAAAAACATTAGTTGCTCATAATATATCTATAGTAATGTAAATTTAAAAAAAACTGTTGTAATACAAAAGTTTTAAATGGATACCTTTTTACAATCTTTTCTGTCTCTGATGCTGTTTCAGTACTATCTGTACTATCTGGCACTATGTGTTCGGTCTTAGATATACTCCTAGAATATTGATACTTATGAGTGGGATATACCAAATATAAACAAACTTGCTTATGTTAGTATACTTATGTACAGGCAGGGGCTTTAAATGGAATGGTGCCTAATATGGCCCATTGGCTTACCAAAAACGTTTAAAATCGTATTTTAAAAAAACTAAATTTCAGAGCCATAATAGGCATCTTTCCATTTAAAGCCCCCACCCTGTATTTATAACATAGTAATAACCGAAGCCATACTTACGAATTAAAAGATTCAATATTTGGAAGACTACTTGGGTTAGTATTATCTTCGACAGCATTGGAAAAAGTTTCCCAATCAGCACTAAAAATTAAAATATTTATATAAAATAGCCTTAAGCTAGAAATAGTACTTACGCATTGGATTCAGAAAAATTTTTTGGAGGTGTCTCCATAACACTGGAATCGGAGCTAAAAATCATATTTCATGTTTTATAATATTAAGTAATATAATAGTTTTATAAACAATATATTATAGGAAAAGTTTGAATTGTATAGGTATATTATGTCCTATTTATATAAAAAAAAATACGTACCTGCAAGATGGAGGATCCAAGGAAATCGAAGGATGAAACTGAGGGTCAGCATTTGGCCTAATTTGCTTTCGGCCTGTTATTTGTGTAATCATGATATCACTAGGATCAAAATGGCTTGAACAAATATGGGAGTACTTTGTAATTGCCTGATTACATAGACCCAAAATTAAAGACCACCTCTCCCTCCTTTCCAAATTTATAGGAAACCTAAAATGGGAAAAGAAAAATACAACCTAATAGCAACTTATATAATAATTTTTATAATGACAATTTATTTGTTTTGTTTGTCATGTACACCAACTATAAACAATTTTGACAATCTAGTGCAATATGGAATTACTTAATAACAATAATAAATATTTTACCAAGAATTAGGGTAATATAAGTAGGAATATCAATGAAATTAAATAAAGGTTGATGTTAACTTAAAAAGTCATGAATCATAAAAAATATTTATTATTTACATAAAGAGCTATTTACTAAGTATATACCCTTGAAATATGTTTTTTTTTAAACATTATAAATTATATAGCTTATAATTGGCAATACTAAAGTGTTAAATTTCATGTAAATTTCTCATTTTTAAAATTCAATAAATAAAGAGTTGGTAGGCACGTCACTGTTACGGCATTGAGAAAAAAGATAATGGCGACGAACGGGATTTCACTTACCTCCGAAATATAAGTTCTGGATCAGAATAGTCCATTTTTTTGCAAACTACACACTGCCGAACCATCACAAATTGTTTTTCAATAGTTTTTTTAATAAAAAAATGTCAAATATCACGAAAAAACACTAAAAGGGAAACAAAACACAAAGCAACACTGCAACGCCAAACATGAATGAAATCCCAAATTTTATTACGAAGGGGAGGAGTGACGACCGCGCTATGTTTCAAGTCGTTATCTGTAAACGAAATATTGATCGACGTTTTAGAGTACCGCGTAAATGGATACTAGGACGTTTTTAGAAGGCGGGCAACGTTGCTTTGTTGCTAAAAAGATGTATGTGCGGCCGAAAATGTAAACAGTTGCGTCTCTCCTTATTTATATGTCTATGGTACTTTACCACCAAATAACATCTAATAAGTTAATATAACACCTCCAAATCCATCCATCCATCCATCTAATAAGTTATAATATAACAACTTCAATATGTAGGTATGTTGATATTCACGGCATCGCAACCCACGAAAAAGACGAGAAAGTCTTTTTAGTTTGGCCGGGCAGCGTACGTACTTCGACTAAACAATCAAATCAATAAATCGCGTCTGTAGATATTAGGAGAGATTCTATCCTAATAATTCACATATGGCTTATAATCTGGCAACGTGGTCTAATATAGTATTGCCGCGAGAGAAGCAAAATTTAAAATATTGAGAATATAACTGATCGCTCGATCGAAACGCCGCCAAACACCGTGTTCCATATACCGCCGTAAGATTACGTATCTGTTTGTCTCGTTAAATCTGTGGTAATACATAATAATATACAGGATAAACCTTATTCCACCCCATTTTTATCAGCCATTTTCTTAAAAAAAAAATGTTTTGCCAATCGATCTTAGACTGCAAGGGACAAATGTATTTGGTATTTTTAACCCCTTAACTTTAACCCCGCGCAGGGGTGACTATCAACCCCAACCCCGCATGCGGGTTAGAGTTAAGGGATTGAAAATACCAAATAAATTTGTTCGCCTGAAGTCAAAAAACGATCATCAAAAATTTTCTTTAAAAGAAAATATCTGAAGAAACCGAGGTGGAAAGTTTTCATTAGCTCACCGTGTATGTACATATTATGTAGGTACATTTATATATTTAAAATTTATCAGTTCAAAAGGCTTAATTAAGTTGTTATAATAATAATAATAATAATAAAGGTCTTTTTATTTAGGAAAAAAAATACAATAGTTACAAGGTTAATAGTTTAAAGGCGAGATTCAGCGCACAAAGATTCAGATATCTAAATGCCTGTTCTTCCATCTAACCTAATTATCTATACTATACTAAGTTTCAAAATAGGAATAATATAAACGCAATAAATTATGAAGAGTACATCAACCAGCAAACAAAGAAAATGTGACAGCATATATGCTTACACAAGGAAAAAGAAACAAATTGAACCCCACAAACAAAACACATCACAAAGCAAAAGATACAGTCTGTTATATGTATGTATATCATAATATATTATAGTCTATTGCATTAATTGGTTTTGTTATCATCATCGGAATAGAGAAAAGAAAGTACAAAAATAAAAAAAGAAAAAAAAGAAACGAAACAATCACTAAATTATGCTTTATTGTTCCCCCAATAATTTCTTAAAAATGTATTTTTTTAAAGAATATAAGCTAAAAATGTTTTCGGTATTAGTTTGGCAGCTATTTATAATTTTTGAAATTTGATAAGAAAATGATCCTTTATAAGTTTCAGTTGAGTGAAGCGGAGGTGTTAGCCTTCCTTTGTACCGGGTATTAATATTGTGAACATCTGTGCGAAATTTTATTTTATTATATAAGTAAGGTGGAGATCTTAAATTAATTATTTTAAAAAACATTGAAGATGCGTGAATAATCCTTCTGTTGTGCATAGTCAACCACCTGGTTTCCTTAAGCTTGTGTTTTATGGGGTTGCGCTTTCTTATGCCATATATTAATCTAAGGCACGCATTTTGGAGTTTCTGAATTCTACTCTCTTCAGCAGTTCTCAAGCATGGACCATACACTGCATCGCAATGATTAAGCTGAGATAGGACCAGCGAATCACACAGTAGAATTTTTGTTTTTCTATTTAAAACGTAACGATGTGTATAAATATTTTTAAGGTTTAAAAATCCTTTTTGAATACATGCATTTACGTGCTGCGTGAATCGCAGGTCACTATCCAGAATCAAACCCAAGCTCTTGCAGTGCTCGACGTGTTTTATAGGCTCGTTATTGATATGGATTAGGTCCCTATAATACTGTAAAAAACACTTACGGCTACCCTTGCCCCCAAACAGCATAAATGCTGATTTCATAGAGTTTAATTGTAAGCAATGATTTTTAGAAAACTCGTAAATGCTGGCAAGGTCATAATTAATGGCAGCCACTGCTTGGAAACTTTCACCTGGTTCAAATGAGAGATATATTTGAGTATCATCAGCATAATAGTGCTGCTTAGATGATATGAATATTTTTGCCATGTTTGATACATAGATTGAGAAAAGGATTGGCCCAAGGATGATGGAGCCCTGAGGCACGCCAGAAGAAATCTCTAAAAAACCAGAATCTACGCCATTATAAGAAACAGCTTGATACCTATCTCTAAGATAATTAGCAATCAACGCGCATGCCCCCTCCCCTAAACCAACAAATGACAAAATATTTATTAAAAAATCATGGTTGAGAGTATCAACGGCCTTGCTATAGTCAAGCATTACTAGTAATGTTAGTTTATAGCTACCTTTCTTAGTTAACCAGGCGATTATATCTCTTTTTAAAGAGGATTTTGTTGGGGTTTTATCCTCCTGCACCGAATGATAAGGAGCATTGTCTAAGGGTACAAACATAGTGGAACGACGAGGCTAGAGGCACAGCGACGAGGTAAGCGACGATATAAGCGACGTGGCAGGAGACATACACATAGTAAGGAGACAGAAGTCGCGATTAATTGCGACTCTTCAAATTCAATTTAGTCAAAACAATGTTTTCCGACAGTGAAGATGAAATTTTATTTGACAATGCCGCGCTTCGCGGACTTATTGTAATGGAAGGTTTAAACAGAACTTGCTCTGTACATCCCATTAATAAATCGCGCAAACGATTTGGGCAGTATCATACATTATTTTTTGAACTCAAGCAGCATCCAGACCGATTTTTCGAGTACTTGAGAATGGATATTGCTACTTTTAACTATATTTTAGAAAAAGTGTCTCCATGTCTACAAATGAATTGGACAAACTACAATAAACAACCCATTGGACCGGAAGAGAGGTTGGTTATTACTTTAAGGTAAGTTGAATGGATATTTTTGTACAAAAAACATAATATTTATTAAGTATCACAACTAAACAGGTCAATTAACATAACATCTTAAACACTGGAAAAAATGAACAAAAATAAACTAAGTAGAAATATTCTTTTCGGTAAAAAGATAAAACGAAAGATTCAGTAGAAGTTGGCGTTCTGATTGATCGGATAATCGAAAGGTTCGATTCCTTGATTCTGATTCATTTGATTAGTATAGCCATAAGCATATCTCTGAACCAGATCTTGAACGCCATTTCTAAAATGCAAAATGTTGTTATCCGTAATTTTTCTCACGTGTGGTAGTAGACTCTTAAAAAATGACAGATGATCATCTTCTTTGGTTTCATTTATGTTTGCCCTCTTTGTTCTAATGAACTCCAATTTCTGTTCCTCGATGGCCAATAAAGCGTCAACATTATTTTTTCTTTTACGGAGTCGGCCCTTTAAAACTGTTCGAGGTTCAGCAAAATGACTTGACAGGCCTGTAGATGAATCCTCAGTGTTTTCGGAAGCAACAGAAGCAGGTGTCAATGGCTCGACATTCACGGGATCTTGTACATCGCCTATTGTTTCCGTCTCCACTCTATCGTCATCAGAATTCACATCAGATTGCACGTCCGTAGCAAGCGATTCATCCAAAGAATCTACCAAATTTCCCGTTGCTTGTCGAGGCCTAAATTGATCCTTTAAGAATAACAAACTTTTAAAATAGGGCCAGTGGGATTTAATTGCAATGTCCCCTGGATCACCAGACCGTGGAATGGGAAGTTTTTTTAGTTCTCTTCGGAAATAATCTCTTAAATTTTTCCATTTAGTTTGGGCCACCTTCACTGCAAAAAAATGTATTTCAGTTACGAATAAGCTATTTTTAACATTGATTTTTGTTTCAGAAGTGGTTCATTCTAGCATTAGTGTTAAAATAAAATAGAACACAGCCTAATCACTGACACTAACTAAAATTTTATTATTTTTTATTGCAGATATTGTGCTACAGGGGAATCTTTTAAAAGCCTATCATTCACTTTTCGCATGGGAGCTACAACAGTTGGATCAATTGTTAAAGAAACTGTTAACGCGGTATGGAATATATTACAGCCAATACACTTGCCAGTTCCAACACAGGATGATTTCATTAAAATCAGTGAAGAATACATGAAAATCTGGAATTTTCCCAATTGCTTAGGTGCATTGGATGGCAAGCACGTAAAAATTAAATGTCCCAGTCATTCAGGAAGCATGTTCTTTAATTATAAAAAATTCTTCTCGATCGTTCTTCAAGCAGTCTGTGATGCAAATTATCGCTTTACTGTAATAGAGGTGGGAGGATATGGACGACAATCCGATGGGGGTACTTTTCAAAGTTCGGCTTTCTCTAAATTACTTTCAAAGAAACAATTAAATGTACCAACTGAACAGTCTCTACCACATACGCAAATTCGAATGTCATTTGTTTTCAAAGCCGATGAAGCATATCCACTACAAGAAAACTTGCTTAAACCCTATAGTAGACAAACTCTAAATCCTGAAAGGCAGTACTTTAACCAGCGATTATCTAGAGCTAGGAAGACGATTGAATGTTCATTTGGTATAATATATGCAAAATGGAGAATATTATCGAAAGCCATAAAAACAAACGAACAACTCGCCGACATTACAATTAAGGCAATTTGTCTTTTACATAATATTATCATGCATAAAGAGGGTTTCGAAAGGCATTTAAAATTGGTCACAGAAAGTCCTGCAAATAATAATTTTACAAGACCCAATTGGAATGCAAGAGGTCGGGTTCCCAATCAAGCAATTTTTATTCGTGACACATTTAAAGATTACCTAAATAATTTCCCTATTCAATATGAGTGACTCTGTATATAAAATAAAGGTATGTACTTAAAATTTAGTTGCCTGTTATTCCACATTCTGTAGCTACTTGTGACCAAAGCTCATCTAATACATAACGGTTTCTATGATCTGGATGAGAAGCATTCCATAATGCACGCCTGTTGAACACGCAGGTTATTATGTTTACTTGCTCAGCCATTGCGTATATGCTATACCAACAAACAACCTTTTCTAAACCAAAGCATTTAAAAACCAATCAAAACCGTCCCGTATCAACGCGACAATAAATGCAAATTTTATCTCGACGCGCACCGCGTCGCTTTTCTCGTCGCTGTGCCTCTAGCCTCGTCGTTCCACTATGTTTGTACCCTAACACTATTACTGAATTGGCAGGTATATTTGGGAGAAGTTTTTCCGTGAGCCATCTAGTAAAATTTTCCCTATTCATTTGGCCATGGTAATCACCTGTGGCCAATCCGGCTTTAAATAATAAACAGGCATTGTCCACAAAACCCTTGTCGAAACCTGCGTGAACAATTATTAGCCGACCTAAAATATCATTTAAAATATATATATTTCTCAAATTTAACGGGTCCTTGCCCGTGAAAAAATATATGACTGTAACTTATACACACTGTTTTGTATTGTATGCTTACCCGTTGAACTAATATTTTTTAAAACACCAGTAACCGTATCGCTCTGCCAAAATTTCTTGAACGTCAAATCGTTATCCACCCAAGTTTCGTCCAAGTAAATAATATTTATATTCCAGGTAAAATCTGGTGATACGATGCCTAACTATTTGAAAATGAAAACTGTCATCTTTTTCGACGACAGTTTTCCGTGGCCGTTTTTTCCCTGGACTGGCTAACATTTCATCAGGGTTATTTTGTCGCCTTTCTTCATCTTCCTTGTGAATTTTTCTCACAGATGATACGGAGACTCCGGTATAAAGGGAAACGCGATCAAGCTTACGCTTAAGAGGCAATTTCATCGAATTATATGCAGCTTCTTCATGGCAAATCCTACACTGAAAAAAAGGATACTTTGCTATTAATGCGCACGGTTTTTTTTGTCAAAGCCGGCGCGGACTTGATATATGCCAAATGAATGGCCGATTTGCGGCAAGGATGCACTTTCCTTGATATGTTATAATTCAGAAACTTCTTTTACTCTAAATACATATGAACTTAATATAAAATATAAATCATTTCTTTTAAGATCTTCTGGTTTGGTGACGAAAATATATGAAGGGCTGAGAAGCCAAGGGGTACAAGTCACATATTTTTCATAATGGAGTTAAATGCAAAAACTTACTCTTAAACACTTTAAAATGTTCGTGGCCAAGGGAGATAAGTGGAACTCTATCATGCACACCTAGTGGCGAAAAAAAAACTACTGCTTAAAAGTGCTTTTTAGTTTAGAAGTCAAGGGATACATGTGCCGCGAGTCACTTGTACCCATTGGCTTCTAAAAAATAGCTGATAATTTAGTTTACTAAAGCTGTTGTTTTCTTTTACGCATTGTTGTTGTGTTTAAATTGTTTACGTGTTGAGGCTATCAAACTTGATAAAAAATGTCAGAAGATAGTTTTTTTAGCCTTTTTAATGGTAAGTTCTACTTTTTATCAAATCCAATATTATTATTTATTGTAATTTGAGTCATTTAGTGTGTTTAGGTAAGGTTTTAAGGTTAGGTTTCAATGTATGTTGTTAATAATATTATTTGAAAGCTCGTAACCATCTTATTCTGTTGGACTGTATCACTGGTTGGAAAGATGTACTGGATTCGTATTAATACAAATATGTATATTAAAAGAAATGAAATACACTTTTATTGCCTTAATTTTATAAAAATTTATTAAAAAGAATTAGCTGACGTGTTGCTTGACTGCGTCGCAACTTGGAGTGTCTTTCGCCGTTGGTGGCGTTGCTAGCGCTCTCGCGTGAGGTGATTTGGGCTACAGGGCCGCACTCGACATGCCCCCGGCCTTGGAAGCTCAACTGCTTTCAACTGGAACTGAAAGAGGACACAAGCGAACAACTGCCCTCGTCAGGACTCCATCTGCGGTCTTCACAGATGCGACTCTTGAGATTCCATCTGCACCTTTGATGAAGCCCAAAACTCGTCCTAATCGCCACTTCATTGGGGGAACGTTGTTATCCTTGATTAGGACTATCTGGCCAACCTTAAAATTGCCCTTGGTTATATACTCGTCGCTTATATACTCGTGTTGCCAGCGATTCCAAAATTGCTCGTAAACCTTCTGCAGCAATTGATACTGCGACAGTTGATTTTCTGGTATAGGCTACTGGTATACTGATGGCTCCAAGACAGCTGTAGTACTGCGGCCGATTAGAAAGTGTGCGGGGGTAAGAGGGGAATGATCATCAGGATGAGAGCTCAAAGGGGAAAAAGGTCTCGAATTTAACACAGCTTCAGTGCGTACAAGTAGGGTTTGGAAATCAAAGATTAGCAACGTATAAGAACCCACTACCCTTTTTAAATGATATTTCAAGCTCCTAACACCCGCCTCCCAAATTCCACCGAAATGTGGAGAATTGGGAGGAATAAAGTGCCACTTAATACCCAGATTTTCAACTGACTCAGTAATGTTCTCGTTATTATCCAGTAAAAATTGACCCATGGACTGTAAATCTTTATAAGCTCTAATAAAGTTGGTTCCGTTGTCGGAAAAAAATCTCTGTTGGTTTTCCTCGCCTACCAATAAACCGATTAAGAGCTTGCAAAAAATCATCGGAGCTCAAAGACATTACAATTTCCAAATGGATTGCTCGAGTAATAAAACAAATGAATAATGATACCCAACTGTGAATGTTTGACTGGACCAACAGGGCCAGCTTTCGACTCCGCTCGCTTCGCCTTTCGTCGCCTATGCCAATGGGCGCAAAATGGCGACGAAGTCTTCGCTTCTTATCGTGTTTAATTAGTCCAAAGGGTGATTAATATACGTTGAGAAGGACCAATGTTCCGTGTAGTGGGTTTGTATATAGGCACTGGTTAATTTCAATAAGAATTTTCAATCACTTTTCAAAAGAAACATTCAATCACAAAGAATAAAGGTTTAAAATGCAAGAAGTACATCATAGAGAAATGAATATTAAAAGAGTGTTTGAAAGGTAGCCTAAATTGATCATCAAGTTTTAAACCTTAACCTAAGATATTTAGTTCGGTTAGACGGCATCGAGGGCCAACTTCTGTCATAATTGTCATTATTATTATCGATTTTCTTTCCTTCCTTGCCATCACCCACCTTCGCATCATCGATCGTCGCCATTGCTTATTCCTTTTTATTTGGGCGTCCATTGGGTGTGTTCTTTTGTTTTTTTCTCAACAAAAAATAGTTAAAAATGTAGCTTAAAGTCATTAAAGTGTAATTTCATCATATAGGCAGAAGCTTTTTTGTTGTTTTATTGTGTGGTTTCAGATCCCTAGGATGGGGTAAGTGCAATTTTTTTTATCAAATAGTTTTCACCATGTTGTAGGTCACCTAAAATTGTTGTTTACCATTTTAAAACTGCCCTAATAATGTCATCACCAGGAAAATTAATTTTTAAATGCAAGGCACCCACTTGTTCTAATACATACTATTGTCCTATTGAAGATTCATACAAAAATAAAATTTTCTTTAAATTTCCTGAAAGTGACATTATTAGGAGGTCCCAATGGTTTAAAATACTTGGTTTAAGCCCAACCTCAACAAGGTGTTATTTATGTCAAGACCATTTTGAGGATATTTCATTTACTAGTACTATACATACTCATTTAAGAAAGTGTGCTCTCCCAATTGCTGGCCCAAGTATTATTCAAAATGCCCCAGTACTGGTTGAGGCTCAAGTACCTTGGGAAGATACATTGACTTTATTATCTGCTATCATAATCCAGCAATCTCAATATAATGTTCAGAATGAACATAATTATGCTAGACCATTTTTACTAGGTCTGACGAAAGGTATCATCAGTGCTTTGCTGCTAGGAAGTACCAAAAGCACAATAAGTGAAACAACTTCCATTCTACCAGGTCACTACTCAAGGAGGTACTTCACCTCGATAAGGTGGGAGTAAGATCCAGGGATGCTCTTTGAATATTTAAGAAAAAGGACCGATGACATCTAGAATTAAGGGTATACATCAGTGTCAACTAATTTTTAATATCATACTCTCCATAAAGAATATTTTAATTACAGGATTAGTTTTTATATATTACCACTCCCCTAACATTTTTGGGTACCCTCTGTACAAAAAAGTAGGTAGTAAACGTAAAATTTTTAGGGCATATTTTTGAGAAATATAGTTTTTATGTCTGTAAATAATTAATTTATAAATTTGATAAATTGTAATTTTTGTAACATATCCTCAAAATGTAAAATGTAAAAAGCAAAATACATACCATGGAGTGTTGTACTAAAGCAGCACAAAAACAAATTGTATCAGGATCCCTTTTAAGACAATAAATTATAAACTTACTTTACAATTGACTTAAATTCTACCCCTACCCTTGTTATTTGTTGATAACAGTGAAATTAATATTGTTAGTATCGAGCATTTAATTCTCAAAATAGGACTAAATATATTATACTTAATCTCTAAAATATTGTCTTACATAATTGACCCATTAAATCTTTTTTTGATAGCGTATTGGGCTGTAAAATCTCTTTCACATTCTCTAAAAATCAGTGAAAAAGTGCAATTAACGATTTATTTTTTTGAAGGGCCTAAATGCATTAACTTAACAGCTTAAAAGTAGATTTGATGAATTTAATGTCAAAACACTAACGTATTCAATTAAAAAATGTATAAAATAAACTTAAATTACAAACATTATCACTCTTAGCCTCTTCAAAAATTAAATTAATACACTTGCACTATTTCATAATTTTTTAGAGTTTGTGATCGAGATTCACAGCCTTTACGCTGTTAAAAATTGATTTAATGGGTCAATAATTTTAAATTTCGCGCCATTCTAAAATTTTGATTAGCCGAACTAAAATAATTGACATTTGTCACAGTCGGTAAAATAGTCTACTGTAATACCGATCCGTCATAGAAATGACAGGCAGATTTCTATGACGAATCGGTATTACAGTAGACTATTTTACCGACTGTGACAAATGTCAATTATTTTAGTTCGGTTAGACCGCAACCGCACGCTGCAATCGAGTTTAGGGTAAAGATGATGCCTACTTGGCACTATGGGATTGAACCCTCTCATACTTTTTAATTACTCTATGAAGTACATGTATCCTTCGCGTTACAAATCAGTCCGGTCTGACGCGTTCGGCCTCTCCAACGGTCTATTCGAGGAGCGGGAAGGGACGCTTTGTCGTCACGCAGTGGGCCAAAACCTGTATGTTTTAAATACAAACCTTCCTTTAGTACGCCCATCATGGGAGATCTTCCCTCATCTAGACTTTTACCTTCACGTCCATTTTTAACCGTTGGATGTGATTTTGCTGGACCTATCCTAATCAAGGATAGTAAGTTGCGTTCAAGAAGGGTGGTTAAAGCATACATATGCATTTTCTTTTGTTTCGTCACTCGGGCGGTATACATATAGAGGCAGTGGGGGATTTAAGTACTCATTTTTTCTTGAATGCTTTGAAAAGGTTCACGTCTCGCAGGGGGTGATGTAAGGACATTTACACAGATAACGATTCTAATTTCAAAGGGGCAAAGTATATACAAAGCAAATAGTTTTGCACTTTTCGCGCCGTTGGTCGTCCGAATATTTGACTTCACTACATGCGAGACCTAAATGAAGGACCAAGGATAATGACCTGCTGAAAATCGGTGCATTAGTTCTGCTACGAGAGGAAAATACTCCACCACAGCTATGGAGTATGGGTAGGATTATAGATATGCATCCTGGAAAGGACTAAGGACTGCGTGTGGTTTCAGTAAAAACTAAATCTGGAACATTCAGACGTGCTGTGAGCAAAATAAGTGTGTTGCCTGTTCAGTTCGAATAACAATTTTAATATTATCGGGTTATTGGTTTTGTGACTAATAATTTGTAAAACTAATTTTAAGTTTATTTTTATTTACATTTATATAAATATTGAAAGGTTCTTTCAAGGTGGGCGGCATGTCTGGATTTGTAAAATGTTAGGGATTTCATTTATTTTATTTTTTCGCCAACGCGGCAACAACGATTCAAGATTTCCTGGAACCGCAAAATCGCGCCATCGGGACCGTCTCCGTCGTTCGTTTGTGCTAGGGGTGGTAAGATCAGTTCCTTTTTGGGATCAGGTGCACCTGCTCCAGTTCCGGCTGTGAACCTAGCTCCGTTAATCAGGTGCAGGTGCACCGGGCTGAACCAAGATTCGAACTATGCTTTTTATTTTTATGACCGTCTCCTATTTACTGTTCCCACCTTTTAGTGTTATTAACAAAAATTTTATATTCTAAATTCTATGTCTATGATTTCTATGTTCAATTATAATTAATCATCCTGTTAGCTAGGCATATGTAATGTAATATGTATGAATTTATGAAAGCATATAGCAAATAGTTCAAATCAAATACCCCTTTTAAGAATTTAAATGAATATTATTACTATGATACTATGTACTTATACTTATTATACTATAATAACTTATATATTTCTGCTTCGGTATTATATTCGGCTTTGGTATTGATATCCCGATTCCCGAGAGGATCAAACCATTAAAATTGTATGTTTGGCTGTTTCGCTATTCTGTTCGACAATCTGCGGTTAGATGGCGGCAACTGCACTGTAATCTTTTATTCGATTGATTTATTTGATTTGTGAGTTAATTGCGGGTTGCGGAGTTTTATTTTTAACGTAACAAACAAAATGTTTAAAAAGACAAGCGCAATTTGGGACTTTTTCTCTGTGTTAGACTCAAATAATGCCAAGTGTAATATTTCTGGTACCAAAATATGTTCGAAGTCGTCAACTTCGAATATGAAACGCCATATTTTACGTAAACATCCCGCAGTAAAAATCTTGGAGGTACTGCAAGTCAGAATGTTGTTTCGGAAAAGAAGGACGAGGAAAGAGATAAGGAAATGGCCTCCGTATCTGAGGTGAGTAAAAAGTTAAATCAATATGTTATGTGACCTAAGAAGGGCCCTTATCGTCCAAAACCTATTTTTTATTATTGACATTTTAGGTATCGTAAAAGACTTAAAACCGTTAATCACCGGTAGTCAGAATAACCATTAACTACATTTTTTTTACTTGTGTTTATATTAAGTGTTTTTTTTTAATTTATAATTTAAACTTAGCGTTTTTCTTTTCCATCTTTCCTGCGTTCCATTCGAGTCGCTAACATCCCCATTTAGCATTAAGACGCTAAGAGCCTTTTATTAATAATAATAATTAATATTTATTAATAATAATTAATTAATATTATTAACTTTAATAAATAAATTACTTTATTAATAATTTACTTTAATTAATATTTATTACGTAGGCATATAAACAATTAAACATTACTATATACTGCATGCGGTCCAATATCGTTCACCCAATTAGGGTGAAACTTCCGGTAGTTCAGTTGGAAGCATACCCTAGAATGCAGTTTCCCCCTGCACGAACGCGCCTATTTTTTTGTTTCCTATTAGTGGTTTTGAAAGTGGCTTTTGATAAATTTTCAATTACATATGCTTCAATTTATTAATAGGTATATTATCATTATTACTTAAGTTTTTCATACATATTATATAAAAATATTTAAATAATTTGATTTTTTTTATAGGAACCCGTGGTTAACAAAAAACAAGGACAAGAAGTTGTATCGAAAAAACGAAGTCAGACTGAAATCGGTTCATTTTGTTACAAGCGACAAAAATTGCCCGCCAAACAGAAAATTGACGAAGTACTTGGTTTGTTTACTATTGACTTCCAGCCTTTCAGTATGGTCACAGACAAAGGATTTAAAAGGTTTGTCAATGTTCTTAATCCTGAATATGTCTTACCAAACCGTCAAACTATGTCTATAAAAGGTTATGATTCCATCTAGATATGAACAATGCTTAAATAAATGTAAGTCTTTACTTCAGAACACTAATATTAAAGGTGTATGTATTACAACAGATTGCTGGACCTCAAGAAATAATGAGGCCTACATGGCAGTTACAGTGCATTTCATTGACGATTCATTTACAGCGCAACATATATTGCTAACCTTTAGGGCATTTAGTGAACGGCACACAAGCGATAATTTGGCAAAAGAGCTTCGAAATATATTGGAAGAGTGGAATATTTCAAAACGGGTAACAACTCTTGCCATATCAGACAATGCAGCCAATATAAAAAAGGCAATAGAAGATCTGGGATTAAAGCATTTGGGCTGTTTTGCCCATACACTAAACTTAATTGTTACTGATGCCCTCAAAATTGCAAAAACCGACGAGATATTGACAAAAATTAAAAAAATAGTGGGGTATTTTAAAAGAAGCACTACCGCAAATAGCAAATTAATGCAATATCAGAAAAATATTGGTGTTGCCACACCCAAAAAATTACTGCAGGAAGTACCTACAAGGTGGAACTCCACTTTTTATATGTTGGAACGTTTTGTAGAGTTGGAAGACACAGTAAAAGCTACAATGGCTCTTCTTGACGGTTCACTTCCAACTATAAATAATCATGAGTGGGCTTTTATAAAAGAACTTATTATCCTTCTTCGTCCATTCGAGAATGTTACTGTTGCTGTAAGTGGTCAAAATTATATAACCGGTGCTTTAGTGATAGTTTTCGTTGCTGGTCTCTTAAACGTTCTTAATGAATTAGAAACTTCAAAGGAAATAAAATCAAACCTTTTTCTTGAAAGCCTTCGTATTTTAAAAGAAGGCATTCAGAGGCGATTGGCAAATGTCGAATATAGCACCACACTGGCAATGAATACCTTTTTGGATCCTAGGTTCAAGCTGTTTCCTTTTCAAAGTTCTGGAGCTGCTGAGCAAATTAGAAAAAAAGTTATTCAGTTAGTAGCTGAAAAAATATCTCAAACTTTGAAAGTATCAGCTACAGCCGCAACAGTTACGAACGTCTCAGAAGAAACAATATTTTCAAAGGCTTCGACTTCGAAAGAGCAAGTGATCCAAAAAGAAGTATATGTTAAATTTTCTATTTGGTCTGCACTTGACAAAAAGGTAGCTGTAAAACAGCCCTCAGGAACTAGCCAAAGCAAAGCTATCATTGAGGTGCAGAGATATCTCGATGATGACATTTTACCAAGAAATGAAGATCCTTTACTTTTGGCGGAAAGAGCAAAAATATAACTATCCCAATTTAAGCGCTCTGGTTAGGGATAAATTTTGTCTAGCAACCTCGGTTCCCTGTGAACAACAATTTTCCAAAGCTGGACAAGTGCTGAATGAACGGCGAACACGTCTTAGCTCTCAAAATGTAGAAAAAATCTTATTTCTTCACACAAACGATTATGTAACTAAATAATTTAATATTTTAGTTTTTTCTTTAAATATGCTATATTTTATTTTTGTTCTTGTTTTATTTTTAAATCAATTTTGAATTTAGTAATTAGTTTTGTTCGATACAGCTATGTCTTTTCTTTATACCTAAATATATTATTTTATCCTAAAATTTGTCTATTTTGTTACTAAAACTGTTCTAGAGTAGATATTATTCTATTTTTCGTAATTTAACTCCTTTCATTATTTACAAAAACTAAAGTATTTAAATTTAATTTTCACAAATTGTCAAGTCCAAACCGCCATCATTATAAAATTCTCTAACGTAATATGCTCGGCCCGATTCCGACTAAATCCTAGCTTTAGTTCCTGTTGAGAGTTGGGACCTGGTCTGTAGGTGCACGCCGGATTCGTTTCGAACCGGTTCAAGATCTGACATTACACTAACAAATCCGTAGTGCACCTGCACCTGGGTATTATAGGTTTTGGGATCAGGTGCACCGCTCCGAAATGGCGAACTAGGTCCAAAAGAGCAGGTGCAGGTCTTTTATACCATCACTAGTTTGTGCGGTGCCGCCACTTGACCTTTCCATCTAATCGCAGGAAGAGGTTTTCTTTTTGAATTGAATTGACGAAACAGTGGGCTGCCAAGGCAGTTGTGCATATAGGTCTCCTGATGGACCCGTCATGCCCCACCGGAGGTTACCAGAGCCCAACGGCCTTAGAGAAACCGATAAGGCTCTCTGGTCTGAAGGACTTAAAGTCGCTCGGTACACTGAAAGTGTTACCCAAGTATTTGAACCTGGCGCGCGTGAGTGCTGGGCACTCCCCGACTACATGGTCAACGGTTTCATCCTCCTCACAGCACCATCGGCATTCCGGGTTGTCCGCAATACCGATAGTATGGAGATGGCTTCTTAAGTGCCAGTGACCGGTTAAAAGACCTGTCACTAGCCGAATTTCGCGTCTTTTTAGGCGTAGTAGATTTTTGGTGAGACAGGCAGAGGGCCCACCTATGTGTGCTTTGGCCTGTCTCATACCAGGGGACTCAGTCCATCTTCGGTGGGTCCACTTGTCCAGCAGACCCTTCATTGACGCGACCGGGGTTTTCTTTTTGTTCGCGTCATTTTACGCACGACGACTTTTGTATTTTTTAATTACGCCACCGCCTTGGCAATTTTACTTTATTTTAATATACATATTTTATACAGTCCACTGAAATAAAAATCTTTGATTTAAAAATTACACGCGACCTGTAGGTCCAATTACATACACAAGCGATAATCAATCCTCTCATCAAAATATATCAGATTCTTTAGATTCGTTCAACCATTTACCATACAATATACCATTACACAAAAAAAACAGACTTGCTAGATGTACAGTAACCTATTATTCAGGTTATATTGCTAAAAAAGTTATAGATATGTTAAAAAAAAGCGAAATGTGTAAAAATAATTTGCTTAGCTATAGTGAAAATCAATACTGTGACTTTATAGACGCAAGAGAATATCAAACCAACCTTTTTTTGAGGCCTGGTGGTTTCTTAGTTTACTTGGTAAATCAAGCTGTACCTACTTTAAATTTTTTAATACCCAGACTTGCCAATAAACAGGGTATAGGCTTATTGTTGAAACAAATTTTAATGCAAAAAATAGATTTTAAGCCTATAAACTGTCCAAAGCACAATTTAATCGATACTCTATGCAGTTTTTTTAATCAGATGTTCTTTATATTTCTGGTGCAGAAAACTCAACAAAATTCTTCATGGTAAAGATTCAAAATTTATAAAGTTTTTTAACACTTGTCCAAATAAAAATTTAGTTGATCCACTAAAAATTAAGGCGTTAAAAAAATGGGAAACAAAAGAAAACTGAAAAAGGTGTATCAGAATAAACCATCAGTTTGAATAACCAATGGTGGTTCATTATATTAAGCAGCCTATTGTCAGGTTCTTGTGTTTCATGTGTGATAGATATTATTTCCAGAAAATTTATTTGATGGTTTGCTCTTATACTTTTGGTCTTATTTCATTCTCGCTTTATAACTCTTCTTTCGTTCATTGCATATAAAACCCATAGTAAGTTATTACATAAGGTGCAAAAGTATTAACTGTTAAGATCTACATTCATGATCTACATTTTTGTACATTTAGTATATTTTAGTATTTAAAATCTTTGCATTTATAATAAAACAGCTAGAGTTACATAAGGTTTTTTTAAATTATTATCCCATTATTGGAACTATTACTCAAATAAATAGGTAAATAATCCGTTTTTTTATATTCTGACGAGAACGTACTACCCTTTAAGTATAAATTCTTAACTTAAAGGCTCAAACACATTGTAAAAAACACCGAAATGTGGGAATTAAAAAATGCACTATTTGAGATAACACGTCTAACTTTATAGAATAAGGAAACTTAAAAAGTTTAGGCGGTGTCTGACCATAATTAATTTAATGGACTATATATAGTTATATATAGCTAACGCAATGCGCTGGCGTTAGCTAGTTATATCTGTGGCCGTAGTAAATGTGTTTGATAAAGATGGTATATTCATTTCTGGAGAGTTTTATTAGACAATGGCAGCGAATCGTCGTTTATTACCGAAGAAATGTGTAAGAAATTAGGTTTGAATATTAAAAACACGAATATTTCTGTGTCTGGAATTGGACAAATGTATTCAAAGGTATTAAAACAGGCACAAGTAAAGATACAAGCGCGACATAATTCTTATGAAACCAATTTAAATTGTTTGATTTTGCCTAAAATTACAAATAAAATACCGGCTTTACCCATTGACACTTCCAATCTAAAAATTCCCACCAATCTTGTGGATCCGCCATCCAGGGTTTGGTGAACATGGGCCAATTGATATTTTAATGGGATGTGAAAGGTTTTGGGACTTATTGGCTATTGGTCAAATTAAGTTGGAAAATAATTTACCTATTATTCAAAAAACCCACTTGGGCTGGGTTATTTCAGGGACTATAAATGAGCAGAGTAAATCTAATATTTTTTGTCATTTTTGAACTATTGACCCTCTTGAACAGTATTTAAAAAACTTTTGGGAGATTGAAGAGAAGCCCTACGATAAAATATTATCTATTGAAGATCAACAGTGTGAAGATCTTTTCCAGGCTACATCTAGGGGTGACTGGCCTAAAATGACATACCACTTTATTTTTGCTTATTAATTTTTTATTCTTTTGATGTATACATACAAAATCATTAGTAATTTGTAATACTAAAGGTTTATAATAAGAATATAACCTAATTTTTTTTAAATAAATGAATAATTCTGGCGAAAAAAATATCAAAAGAAATATGTAAATGTGTCATTTTACCCGAGCATACTTGGGTAAAATGACATAAGAAACTTACATAGGTACATAAGGTCATTACAAGTTAAAACTAACAAAGTTTACATACATATTATTTGCTTGTTTTAGAAATACCAGCACACTCACAATGTGCCCATTTCGAGCACGATTGACATCTAACCCATGTTTCCTTGGACTTGGACATAGAGTACAAACTGTTACAATATAGGCAGGGTGGATCATCTTCGTCGTCTTCATCTTGAAACGGCTTTTCATTATCGGAGTTTTCGTCCATTGGGACAAAGTGTTCGGATGCTACTATGGCAGCCTTACGTACTTCTGCCTTCCGCTTTCTTGGGTTTGCTTGTATCCCGGATGAAGTTGGAAGAGGGGAAATGTCTTGTGGGCGAATAACTGAAATATTGTTTATATTCAATGAATGGTTAGCCACTTGAGTATCACCATCTTGATATATATCTGTGACCATTGCAGGGTTAAACAGATAATCAGGAAATATATCTGGGTTTAGCGGCCATATTCCTGTTTTCATAAACCCACTTACAGCATTTTGATTTGTAGCTGCTTTTCCATATGCCGCAGCTAATAACGCGCCAATCTGATATGAAGAAACAGTTCTGCCTGGATGACATTTTAGCCATTTTGTAACTTCTTGATCATAAAATGTTTTTAATGGCCTAAAAAAGCACACATCTAAAGGTTGCAGCCGGTGGGTGCAATGAGGTGGGAAACATATCATTTCTATTCCATTTTCTTTAGCAAATCTTGTAACATCTAGAGTTTTATGGCTAGCATGACCATCAACCAGAAGTAACACTTTATTTGCCTTTGAAGGATTAGAATATTCTCTAAAATGTTGCATCCATTTTATAAAAATCTCGCCCGTCATCCAGCCTGTCTCCTGAGCTATTCCCAATGTACCTAAGGGAGCCTTGTCGGTCAGTTCCTTTTTCCAGTTTTTTCTGGGAAAAAAGAAGGGGGAATATAGGCTCCTGATGCGCTCATGCAAACCACAGCCGTAATATGCTGCCCCCTTTCAGCACTTGAAATTAAGCCAACTTGTTTTCGACCTTTGGTAGCAAGTATTCGGCTAGGTTTTTGGACAGTAGACAGGCCAGATTCGTCTACATTCCAAATGCGCGTGGGGTTGATATGCTCTTTTTCAATTGTCTCTTGAAAAGTTCTAAAAAAATTAGCAATTTGCGGTTTATTGAAGGATTGTGCTCTGGCGGCCGAAGTAGCTTCAGGCTTTCTAAGAGATATATCGGGGTTTCTGGACCTAAATCCACGTAGCCAATCCCAACCAGCCATTTTAGTAGTTGAGTTGAACCTGTGTGCAATTCCATTTCTTTCTGCCAGTTGATGCGCCAAGAAACGAACTTCATCGCATGATAAACCAAATAAACAAGATTCCAATAATTTGATATGTTGAACTAGGTCCCTCTCCAACTCTACGGAAAACGTGGTTTCGTATCGGCCTAGACCCTTATCAGTAGCTCACGCGTGGTTTTTCTTGAGTAATTTCCAACCATTCTAAAAAAAATAAGAAGAAATAATTCATTTTGAGAAACTGTAAAAAAATAAGGGCAAAATGACATACTATGTCATTTTAGCCATATAGGTCCTATGTCATTTTACCCAACTTGCACCACAAACACGTGTTTATTTATAAAAATGTTATTTATCAAAAAAAATGTTAAAATGTTGTTATTTACCAATAAATAAGATTAATACATTCCTGTAATTAGGTTAGAGCGTAAAAAATTAAACTTTAAATACTTTAGTTAAATCTTCTGTTTTAAAATACAAACATTTTGTAGACTTGAAAAAATACAAAGCACGCCCTATGAACATTAACGCCAAACTAATCTCGATATTTTTAATACGCGTAATATAAAGACATGCCGAGACACTGTTGACATAAAGTTATTCCGAAAAATACTGTTGCCAAGTTGGAGATTTTGTACCTATGTTGTTTTACCCTAGTATGTCATTTTAGGCCAGCCTCCCCTACGCGAAATACCGATGGTCAATTTGTGGTTAATTTGCCCCTAAAACATTCCTCTGACGTTCTGGGTGATTCTTTAGAAAGTGCCACCAAACGCTTTTTTAGTTTGGAACGAAAACTGAACAAAAATGTTCATTTAAAGCAGGATTATACTAATTTCTTAGAAGAGTATGAATCCCTCGGGCATATGTCTCAAACCAATTTTGACCAATTAACAAAAAGGTCTTACTTCCAACCTCACCATTGCGTAATTAATAATTTAAGCACCACCACAAAGTTGCGTGTGGTCTTTGATGGCTCTGCGAAGACATCTAGCGGCTATTCTCTTAACGACATTCTTTTGGTTGGACCAACCGTTCAGGACAGTTTAATTTCTATTTTGTTGCGATCAAGGCAACACAAAGTTCTTCTTACAGGTGACATTACTAAAATGTATCGCCAAGTCCTGGTAAAAAATGATCAACGCGGCAATTAATTCTTTGGCGTTGTGATCCATCTAAGGCCGATCATTTTAATAAAAATAAGTAAAATGGAAGATAATCCAACATTTAATGTAAAATTTGTACAAATCGTTGAAAAATACAATGTTTTGTATGACCATAACATGGAAGACTACTAAAATAGGCATGTGCAAGTAAAAGCCTGGAACGAAGTTGGAAAAGAAATAAATGAAACTGGTAGTGTTTACTTTTATAATATAATATACAGCGTGTCCTGGTAACATCTTACGAAATGGGTTTTTTTTATTATTGAGTAAAAAACACAAAATGTTCAGAAAAAGTTCTGGTTTGTTAAAAAATAATATTTTCGTGCAAAATGTTTTTCTATTGCATACAGGGAGGCCCAAACATTGAATGAACGAAGCAGACTTTTTTTGAACATTTTGTGTTTTTTTTTAACTCAATAAAAAAACCCATTTGGTAAGAAGTTACCAGGAGACGCTGTAATTATAAACATAATTATTAATTTAAAAACGTGAAGAACAGTTATATTATTTTAGGGCTGATTTACATATGAACATAATCTATCTCGCAATATTATCGCCTCATTTGTGCGGCGCTGATATTGAGGGTGAAAATTTTGTAATATTTGTTTGTGTTATTATTAGGGTAGGGTGGGGCTAGTTGAGCGGGATTTGGAAAAATGAAGGGTCATGTTGTTATTATTTAATATAAATAATTAAATATTCTAGGGATTATTGATGTATATATTTGTTTTTAAAAAGCAATTAATAAGTTTGACGAAATATTGTTTTATTTAGGTAAAAATTACTGCAATATGGCTGGGTACAGTTGACTCAACTTACCCCACATATGGGCCAACTTGAACCGTAACATGGGGCCAGTTGAACCACACAAACTAAACTAGCATAATGGATGGTTAAGTCAGTTTTCTGATAAATAATAAAAATCTAATTTTAGAAATACTCCAAAAATTTATTACCAAAACTAAATTAAACATTTTGGAAATTAAAAACTAATCGCTGTCGCAGTTTATACACTAGTACCCGGAGTGCACCTTAAATGAGCCCATTTTTTGCAATTGGAACACTGTATCCATTCTTCACCCGAAACACTATCTGTAAATGCTGCTACGCACATCAGACATAAACATTCATCATCTTCATACTCAGATGATGGCAATGGGGAAAAAGATTTCTTATTTATTTTATGCTGTTTTATGTTCTTGGAAAACTTGTTTTCTTTTTCTCGAGCAACGAGTCCTAGAGTCTTTCCCTCGTCTGAATGTGAAGAAGTAATATTGGACGTCGCTCTTTAGTTTTCAATAGTGTATTACCTGAGTAGGACACATCTGTTAAAATAGCTTTTTTAGCAGCTTCTTTCGTCTTTTTGTCTACTTTACCAGAACTTTTCATTTTCCTTTTGCTTTGTTCTTCAGCAAGTGCTTCTTTTTCTGGCGTGTCTGTCAAAATCGCGCAAGCTTTCTTCTTTCTCTGGTTTTGTGTTTTTCTTGGTCCTGCCTTAGGCAAAGGCCGCAAGCTTTCAGGTGAAAAAACTCCAGTAGATGTAGATGGTATGGCGTTGTCATCAGGTGTTTCTGGAGCTATATGGTTTGGGAAGTGCTGGCAGAAATGCTGTTATTTTTTGTCGACGGCGGCTGAGATATAGACTCGGGAACTGGACGATCAGTCACATATGATGGCGCGAAATCTGTATCAGAAAATATATCACGATTATAAGGGTATATATAATAACTAATAACTAATGGCAAAGCTGTGGCAACAATTTTTGGTATTTCGTATATGCTAATTGTCTGTCCGGGGTTGTTACGAAGCCATGCATCCTGGGCAAAGGCCCGAAGACTGACACGTCCAGTGGCTGAAGTTTGTGGGTGCAGTGTGGTGGGAATGAAAGCGTTACCACTTCGTTGTTCTTTGCATATTCTACGGTCTCAATTGATAAATGTGATGAATGATTGTCCAGTAAAAGTAAAACAGGAGACTGTTTAGTAGGGCTTGTATGTTTGTAGCGCGTAACTCGGTTCAAACCAATTTATTTCCGACCCGTGTGAGTCATACCTACTATCCACAAAAAAATTACTAAGTCCAGACAAGCAAATTTTGTTTTAAAAGATTCAGAGATTTGGTGGCCGCCAGCTTTTAGACAGTGGAGAAAGTAGTGGGAGAAATTTTAATAAGAGCGCCACTTGATTTAAATATTTTACACCAAACCCTGATATATTATGATGGTAATATAAGCCCCCCTTAATCAAGAAAATGATGACCTATATTTATGCTTGTACCTAGATCCTAAAAGCTGAAAATAATTTGGGAAAACTCAAATAACAATCCATAGGTCCACCAGATTGATATAATCATCCAAGAATGTACATAGTCACTTTCATTTATATAAAAAAATTAAATTAAACTGAGATATTTAAATTTAGATAATTATTCAAAATGTAATACTGTAGTAATTTTAAGTAAATAAAAAAATTGATAAAAGAGTTAAGAGTTACTTGAGGTATGCTTAAGGCGAGGAATTAGTAAAAAAAAACAAATCCGCACTGAACTACTGTTCAAGGGGAAAATCCAAAACGTGATCACGTGTTGTTTACAAGAAGTATATGTTTGGATCCTAATTCACAATACCTCACTGGCCCTAAATACCTTTTACAAACTCTAGTCAAGTCACATTAATCTAAATAAAACTTTTAAATAGTAAGGTTCGAATTTGAAAGCCTATTAATGGTATGTTGGTGCAATAAAACCTATTACCCCCAACCCTAAATCAAACCGTTCAATAAGAGAAAAATAAAATAAAATGTGCAAAAACTTGCGTGTCCTCTAATCTCTTATGTATTTTGGCTAAGGTAGCTTAACTCGACAGCTCTGGAACCAGTCAGCTACAACCAGGATAACGACCACATGGGCAAGTCGATTTCAGCCAAGTTCCAATCCAAAATCGCAGAGCCACAGTACAATGCTCAGTCCAGGCTGTGTTGAGGCTCACTTCAGCCGGTTGCCAACAGTGTTGGGATGACCAGAAGAAACCAGAGAATAGGAAGAGAATAGAGGAGAGAATGAGAAAAAGGAGAGGCCTCTAAAATAGAGGACAAAAAAAATCAGTAAAATAAACACACAATCAATTCTATGGCAATTACCAACATGTTGCTACATACCTAAGGTGGTGAGCGAGGCCTAGAGTTGTGTCGTTTTGTGGTTAGAAAATTTCAAAATCCTATAAATGGTGTGGGAGCAGCCGACCAAATCCAAAAATATCAGGTCAATCCGAAATCCTCTCGGCTACAACTTCCCACTAGACGTTCATCAAATTAAACCCCAAAACTTGGGAGGAATATTTTTCCATTCAACCAAATTCCCGGCAAGATGAACTTAAATTTTCCTTAAAACCACAAAATGTCGACTGTTCTTTCTGATAACGGGATGGCTACCGGCTGGACAAGGAACTGACGACTCCAGACAGTGACAGGTGACACTAGCAGTGAACTTGTCACTCTCTCTCTCTTCGACACGATCTGACCCTGCCTCTTGGTGCAAACTACGCGGAGCCTCACTCTATCAAAATAGAAATTCCGCAATACCACAGCAAAAAGATACTGCTCGGATACTAAAACATGGAAAACTAACAAAATTTTCCCAACGAGGCTACGAAATTCCAATTTTCCTCTTACGTCGCTCTGCCTAATTTATGACGCTCCGTCATCCGCCAAATGGAAACCAAACTTTAATGTGAAACAGCAACGCTGCCAAACCTCCACAACAACAAGTGTGTCAATAGTCATTACTGTCAATCACAGTCACTGTCAATCGGCTAGTAGGGTTAGAAACCAGATGTCAGGGCACGTTTATTTACTAAAACTTAACTTGAAGAATTGAAGGGAAATATAGCAATCAAAACTGGGGAGGCCAATTTCAAATCAATTAGGATACCTTGCCCAACATGATTCCGCTATAGAAGAAAGTATTTGTAAGTTTTCCTACACTAACGGATCACCATCTAAAAGGTCTTATTTACTCCACTCATAGCACAATCTGAGGCACAACAGCACCCTCTAGAAGTCCCTCCATACCCCAGACATATACCGGCCTCATAAAAACTCTTGACAAACAAACCAAAGGTCAGAAAGTTCCCAACACCAGGTACATGAATACACAGAGGTGTGCTGACAGGATAGGGTAGGTAAATACATTCCTAAAAATAATCAAACCCCAAAAGCCTAAAAAAATAAATTGCATTGCTATCAAACCCCAAATTCCATTTATAAAACTGTAAATCACACAACCCTTTCAAGCCGATACCAAAACCCATAAACTTTTGCCCGAATTTATATGAAATCCCATGTTACATGCTTAGAGCAAAATCTGCATGTAACATTTCGAAGCTATAGAAGTCGAGATATTAGCAAAAATGTGAAAAAAATAAAAGAAAATTCGTTTTTTTCTGAAAACGATTATTGACAAATTTTAATGTAAGCCCTAAGTCATTCTCGCGAGTTGAAAAACATACCGTCATATTTCTTAATAACTCTTTTAATTGACACAACTCTTGTTCACTAATATCGCCCACTTACATGCCATCCAAATTTAAATCATATTCAATGGTCTTAACAATATTTACATGATGTTGTTTCGCCCTTAAGATAGGTCCAACCATTGGTGCCCTCGCCATAAGTTGACCTGTCACTGGACAGGACTGGTGCCCACATTGTTGGCACATTGTTGGTTAAAAGTGCATTCTGCATTGTAGCTTTTTTAATTAGGGGATGGCAATTTATTCAGCAAATAGAGTGCTCTTAAAACTTTTCTAGTCAACATTTTGCTAATTAACTAAGATTAAAAGATTAAAGTAATTTAATTCATATTATTAGAGATCCCAATTTTAGGATTTCATAAATTATATGCCAAACCTTCTATATAATAATATGCCCACAAATATAATTTTTTTTACTCACTACTTAATTATTAAATAAAGTCAAATAGATGAAGAAACAGATATGGCTTTTTCATTTTATATAACAAATTATCAGCGACTTGGAATTTGAAAATTTATTACTTAAAATGATTAAGTAGTAATCTGGTTTTATAAAAGATTAATCAGGCAGATAAAATAAGAAATATTCTGGTCTGTTAAAATTACAAAAAATTGAGTTTTAATTAATTTGACTTTAAAAAATTGCATAAATCTTAAATAAAAATATTAACTGATCAGTCTTTTTTTGCGTCAGTTCTGTTTCATTTAAAATTTTTGGTATTCTTAAATTAGTCCACCTATAAGTAGCAATTTTTGTAAAAAGTTTAATTAATAGAATAAACTTACTTTACATTAATTTGACTATCCTGAAGAGCTTCAAAACAGATTTTTGGTCCTAACCCCATCAATAGAACTTTTCAACGAGTCTATTCCCCAATTCATATTTTGTTAGGTAATTTCTGGTTTATTTTTTTCATCAATAATTAACACGACTTAGAAACCTTTTGCCAGATAGGTTATAGTAAAAATATCTAAAAATTATTAATATTCTAAACTCATTTAAATCAAAATCATTGCATTGTTTATTTTTACGAAAGACATTTGTGTGTGTAAAATTTTTTTACATTATATAATGATACCACCCACATAAAATCAACATCTAAATATAAAGAATGGCCATGTAGGGTAACAGGCACAGTTGTTGGCACTCCGGTAGTTATTGGCACCCATTTCACAAATAGTGTTTTATTAAGATTATAAATAAAAATCTTTAAATCCTTCGAATCTTAATATAATCTGGCAACATTGTTTATTCCCCAGTGGTAATTTCCACACCTCAGGCTTGACAGTTCAAATACATCTTTGAAAGTCAACAGCCTATGTCTTGTGGTGTTTAAGATATTGAGCTAAATATTGTTAAAGTCTTAGTGATTGCCACCTTTGTGATAAGATATTTAAGGAGGTGTAATACAACTAAAAAGGTAAATGTGAGTTATATGAATTACACAGACATTATTGTGCTAAAAAATGCATGATGCACTAATTTTTCCCGCGTTTTTCGTTTATTTACTAGGATGCCAATTACTGTATGGAAGATTTGATTAAATGATAGTTATTGGCACCTAGTGCCAATAACTAAATTTTTAAGATTTGTACTTTATTATATATTTTGTGTTTAATGATAATTTTTTTAAAATTATTTACATTTAATTTAAATCATAATAAAGTAAAATAAACCAAATACAGTTGTTGGCACTATGCCAATTATTGTATTTTTGGGTGCCAATAACTATCGAGGTTGGCAAATATAACTATATTAGATTGAGATTTAATGGAATAGGTACCTAGGTATTCAGTACTTTTCTATAACTTACTATTTAACCGGAACTAACAAGTAAGGTTTTATTTATTTTTTTTATATTTTCTAAAAATGGGCAAAAGCATACTGGCCCTTATTTATTAATGGGAACTAATAAAATTAAAATAATTTTCAGAGACAAACCAAATGTCATAATTTGTTAATTTTAAAACAAAAAAAGTTATAGAAGTGAATTGTCTACTTGCGGCACTCACTATATATAATACTATTCTGATACTCATTCACTTACTTAGGTATTTTTTTTATAGAAAATGTCTAAAGTAAGAGAGGACCTAAAATATAGCAAAAGTTATAATGAAGAAAACCTGCAAGAAGCTCTAGAAGAAATTAAAAATGGGTTACCAAAAAAAAACAGCTGCTAAAAAATTTGGTATACCACATGCCACCCTACAGTTCCGGTTAAGTAAAAAATTTTGTAAAACTGGTCATGGCCCTTCTGCAGTATTGACAAAGGAAGAAGAGAATGTCCTAGTTAAATGGGTAACAGAAGGTGTTCGAAAAGGTTTTCCTCAGCGAAAGGAGGACCTTCAGGCCAGTGTCAAAGCATTTTTGGAAAAAAATCCTAGGCCAAACCCTTTTAAGGATAATTATCCAGGTGACGGTTGGTACAAAAGTTTTTTAAAGCGTCATCCAGTTTTAACTGAAAGACAACCTGAGCCAGTTACTACCGCCAGTGCTACAGTGAGCGAACAGGATATAAAGGGCTGGTTTGCTAAGATTGAAGAATATTTTAAAGAAATAAATGTGATGGACATATTGAACGATCAACAACGGTAACAGTTTTGTTCACTTTTTCGACTGCAGGTGAAACCACTCCTCCCATGATGGTATTTCCTTACAAAAGATTGCCAGCTGACATTACTACTAATATTCCAAGTGAATGGGGAATAGGCTGCAATCCCAATGGTTGGATGAAAGCTGAGCTCTTTTATGAGTATATTGCCAATGTTTTCTACAGTAACCTTGTAAAAAAAAAACTCAAAATTCCATATCATTTTATTTGTAGATGGACATACTACTCATCTAACATACAAAGTTAGTGACCTTTGCACAAGGTTACAAATTATTTTAGTAGCTTTGTATCCAAACTCAACCAGGATTCTCCAACCTGCAGATGTTTCTGCATTTAAACTATTGAAAGATCTATGGAGAAAAGGAGTTTTAGCTTGGAGAAGGGAAAATCCTTCAATATCTCTTACTAAAAATAAAATCGCTCCTATTTTAAATGAAGCAATTTTGAAGGTAAAACCAGAAGTGATTCAAGGATTTTGAGCTTGCGGCATTTATCCCTGGGATCCTTCAGCCATAGATTATTCTAAATGCTTGGGAAAGTCAAAAAGTCATAAACAAGAATTGCCCAAAATGTATGTAAAAAATATAACCTTTCCTTTTTAAAATTCAGGGATATTATTGGCGATCAAAAATAGATTTTTTGCAAAATTTAAATAATCCTCCCGAAGATGAAAACTTATGTGCCCTCTACAATATATACAAAGTGTTTATGCCAGCTCATATTACTGCGGTATCACTGGAATCAAGAGAAGTTCCCGAAGAAATGCAACTGGAAGAATCTAATGAAATTCAGGATTACAGAGAATTAGAGAAGACAGCATAGAAGTTAGAATGACAAGTCCTATAGAAATAAATAAAAATCATGTGAGTAATTTAAATGAACATGATGATAACGTTGAGGTGTTTAGTTTGAAGGATATTCCAATTATATTTTCTGCGTCTCCATCTAACGTTTTAATGGAAAAATCGATTTTTTCTCAAGAAGTAAACACAACTGATAATGAGTTGGAAATAAATGTAGATATCAATCAAGCATCTATAAAACAAAGTGAAGTTGGAAAACAAGTTACCACACTGATTGAAAAAGAAACTCCAGAAATAAAGAAATATCTTATGTGGCCAGAAACACCCCGGAAAGTAATGGAAAGAGAAACTCTGAAAAACTACCTTTTGTGCTGACTTCGGAGGAATGGAAAAAGATTCAACTTAAAAAATTAAATAAAAAAAAATCAATCAATCAAAAGCTAAAGAAAACAGAAAAAAAATAAGACTTGAAAAGGTTACACAGAAGGAAAATGTAAAAAAAAAAATCCTAGAAATAAAACAGGAAACCTTTCATAAAAACCCAAGTCAAATATCATAAATAATGCAGCAGAAATTAGTGACAATTTTAAACCTCAGGTTGTGAAACCTGTATTAAATAAAATAAATGTTATCTCGAATATTCTATTAAATACCCCAAATAACAAACCAGGACATGTGAGGAACTTATTTCAAAGTGAAAAAGACGATGCAAGTGTTTTTGTTGAAAATGAAAAAAATGATTTTCCTGAGAATAAAAAAGTGTCTGTCGGTCGGTGTTTGTTATATCTGCACTTTTAATATAACAGAAGCAAAGACTGGTATAAAATGTGCTATTTGCGTTAGACAATTTCACCCTCATTGTATAAGAAAACATAACAATATGCCCCCGATAGTAAACAAAAAAATATATGTAATGGCTGTATTAAAGAGTGTAATAATAAAAACCAGTAAGCTGTAATAAGACTGTTGTAATATACCAAAATTATATGTCTAAGTGGAATTTATTATATAATTAGCTGTAATACAATAATATTAAATTTGTGATTTTATAAACTTGCACTTTTCAGTTTCAATATTAAAATCTAAATAAGAATAAAGTAAATCCATGTAGGTATACCTAGTTTTCATTAAAATCTCAAACCGTACATCAGGTGCCAATCACTATGTCCTGAGGTGCCAAGGATATTTTTTATAGTGTCAATAACACAATGTTTGCACATATTTATATTTTGATAAAAATTGCTTTCTAATCTTATGTTAATCATACCTACTTTTACGATTTAATTATTCAATATATTCCCAATACATATTTATTTATGATAGATATTTAAAAAACCCAATATAAAACTATTTATTATTTTATACAGAAAATAAAGTATCTTTTAAAGTGCCAATAACTGTACTGTTTACCCTATATATATTACATTTTCTATGTTACTAGTTATTGGGTGTTACTATGTTGAGTGCAGGAGATTCGAACACACAAACAAACAAAAATTAAGATTTTAATGATAAATGTATAAACAATTAACTTACCAATCATTTCAGAATTCTGTTGTTGGAGAATATCTAAAAAAAATATGGATTTATCCAAAATGTCTATTGCATAAATTGAGATGAAAAAGGCTGGAATATGTATTAAGTATGGGTTGTTGATAAACGTCCTCCAGCTGAAAGTAATAAAATTATAAAATTTATATTATTTTATTAAAGTCCGATCCTTACACTACTTCTTATTGATTAAAATATCAAGTACTTACTTTTAAAGATTTGATTTTGATTGAAAAGCAGAAACATATATTTTTCCTAGTTTTCCAAACACTACACAAAACAAAAATAAATAAATAAAATGTGAAGTTGACGTTGACAATTTAGACACCACAGAACACAAATATATAGAGAAGTGGTGGTTGCATACAAACTGATAGAAATTCTTCTGACAAATCAGCTAGCGTCCTCTCGCTTGGCAACGGAAACTGTTGTAACTAACTTGACAGTTTGACGTGCTCAATTGGAGCAATCAAAATGGTGAAAGGCGTCGCCAAATTAAGGCGGGAAATCAAATTTCATTTAATCTGACAATCTTATCATTTAATCCTAATATCTAAAGCAAACGCCTACTCAAAAAGGTTACTTATAGCGAAAAGGGCCTTTTTGATTAGGTGTTAGCATCAGATATTGATCTGAAGAAAAATAAAACTTTTCAGCTTTATTTTACATATCTAAACGAGTTAATTTACTGCAATAATCTACGAAAGTGTATACTCACAATAGTGTACGACATATCACCAATATTGGACAAATGGAAATAAAACAATGTTTTTCTTTAATACATTTATTATTTAATTTTCCTGAAAAAAAATTACTTAAAATGATACATAATATACAATAATTTATTATAAAGGAAATTATATAAATTAGAATTAATCTAAAAATGTTTAAAAGAATTTTGTTAGCCTTAAACTACCCTAACTTTAAACAGATTAGAAAAGGTTGTCAAAATGTTTGTGATATTTTCTCATCATACATCTAAAGGCATTCTTATTAGGTTAATAATATCCTCATTTTATTAACACCGATTCAATAGAGGATTAATTATCCTTATTTAATATGTACTTGTATGTGTTTCCTAAAGAAAAATTAAACAGATCTTAAAATTATTTAAACTATAATTTAAATATTAATTTTTAAAATGAATTAAAAATTCTATAGCAGAGTATTATCGAAAGAAACAATATATCCATCTACAAAACAAAATAAACTCTTTATAAGTTGTTTTCAATTTCAAAGAGTTGAAAATGAAAACAATATCTGTCCTTGAATTAAGTTTTTATTAATATTATAGTTCCAAGATATGTTGTTAGTATTATAAGAGACCAACAAATATATACTATGTGATATATGTTTATACTAAAAAGTTATTTTCATTTTCAAAAATATATCACTTACATAGTATATATTTGATGGTCTCTTATAATACTAACAACATATCTTGGAACT
Organism: Anthonomus grandis grandis; assembly: GCF_022605725.1. Classification (NCBI taxonomy): domain Eukaryota; kingdom Metazoa; phylum Arthropoda; class Insecta; order Coleoptera; family Curculionidae; genus Anthonomus; species Anthonomus grandis. The sequence goes on from NC_065563.1 coordinate 2,379,610, forward strand.
ATAATATTAATAAAAACTTAATTCAAGGACAGATGTTTACATAAAATAAAAAGAAACTCTTAAACAAACACAAGCTGCAAGAAAAACATTAATTCTGATCCATTTCAGGTGCTCAGGCCCTTAGTCTCTATACCTATCCCTCGTCTCAGTGAACACAGGAAGTGGTATGATACGAGCATGATATAAAATTAAAAAAAGGCAGTGCAAACATTATAAATTAATTTACTAAATGATTCATGCGAAAAAAAGACAAAATAAAAGTTTAAATAAATATGTTTTGTAGTGTAAAGCCAGCAGTATCAGCATTATTAAAATTTGTGGAGAGAACTGATCAGAAGAAATTCTATAGCTCAAAGTCTTAATAAAATTTACATTGCATATCGCTCTCCATGTTTTTCTTATGTAATGGAAACTGAAGGAACTTAAAAAAATATTTTATTACTATGTTTCTCAGAACTATTTAAAACATAGATACTCTTACATCAAGGAAATTTTCAGGAAAATTTCAATCAATTTTTAATTGTGGAATAGATAATGAGAGGCCAGACATTTTGTAATATGTTTTTATAATAATCAACTTAAAAATTAAATACTCGAAAAGTGAAACTTCTTCATTGAAATCAACTGAATTTGATTTTATTAAAGGCTAAAGATTGCCAATACAAAAACATAATAGTAATAAATAAAATCAGGTTTTCTTACCAGAAACCTGGAATTGCTTGCTGCATATTAATTAAAACATTACTCCCAATATTGAAAGTGAACTTTTTAGAAAAAATGTCATGAATTTAAAATAACATCCTTAAAACAAATAGCAAACTCAACCCACGCTTGCATTCATTGAAATGAAAAACAAGCTCAAATATCAAATAGTTTGACAATGACAAATGATGTTTTATCAGTCAATGTCAACAGCTGTCTGTCAGCTCCCTGTCAATTTTGCCAAGCAAGATGGCCGACAGACGATTCCGATTTTCACCACACAAGCTTCATACACGTGTTAGACACGGGCCTCAAGCTAGAGCTGGGCATCAGTATCGTATATGTACCGTACCTTCCAAATTTTTACTTTAAAGCTGTCTTGCTGTCGGGCTTCAGCGCGGTCGAAATTTAAAAATCTAGTGGCTTGGAAAACAATTGAATGTTGGTTTGTAACGATTGTTGTTTCTAAATAAGGGACATACAGTGTGGCAGACGGATCTGAAACACTTCGGCCTGAGGTAAGGGGAATGCAGTAGTGGAGACAACATGGGCGACTTCATTCATAAAATGGACAGTGGCGTGTGGTATTATGTAAAACTATTTAAATTCGATTTAAGGAAAATAATTTTAAAATTTATTAAAATAAATTTTCCTAATTAATTATTCATTTGTATGTTTTATGGTTTTAGAAATAAGTTATTTTTTTTTGGTATACAGGGTGTCCCACAATCAACGTCACCGGCTATAACTTTTTTATTTTTAACTATAAAAATTAAAAAAAAAAATTAATAACTATAGGACCACTACCCAAAATTACTTAAAAAAACTACCCCCAACAAATACATCCCCCAAAAATGAATTTGTTGGGGGTAGTTTTTTTAAGTAATTTTGGGTAGTGATCATATAGCTATTAAAATATATTTACCAAAAAATATACTTACAAATAAAAAAGTTATAGCCTGTGACTTGATTGTGGAACACCCTGTATACAGGGTCGCACGCAAATATCTCTGTTGCTAAGCCTAAAAAACAAAGTTTAAACAAAAGTTGCTAAGGTCACAGGGGGCCACGTCACTGCAATAGTACGTGTATTTTGAAGGTCATTAAAAAAAACAAAACAAGAGTCAAACGTCGACTAAAATGAGCCACCTGGTATAGATTATAAAAAACGAACAGCATAAGCGTTTTGGCAATGATAAAAGTTCGTTTTTGAAAGTGGTAGACAATGGTACAGTGAAAACATCTTGTCGGACTTGCATTGTCTTATTTATTTAATGTAACACGACGTTTCGGTTGGTAAGTATCTCCAACCGTTATCAAGTGTAAACTGACAGCAAACTACTATTCTATAGGCTTATATCGAAGCCACCGTAATATAGAAAGCCAGAAACATCATCCCACTCTCCAGCAGCTACGTCACGTCGAACGTCTATTCATGCATTTATACGCTATACGGGGTATTGGACAAAATCATGTAAAATCGAGCGCTCGTTTTCCTGTACAATAAATAATAATTAATTAAAGTTTTACTTAGATTTTTGAATAGAATTACCGCAAAGGTGAGATTAAATTATTAAATAATTATTGCTAGTAGGTATAAACTGCTAACTAATCTCTTTTAGATGCCAAAACATTGCTGTGTTCCTTTATGTAATAGCAATTATGGTTGCGGCGTTTTAATTTATTGTAAATATATATTTCGGGAGGTATTAAAAGCTTGTATGGGTTATTTGCCTTATATTTATACCTTGTTAAAGAATGTTATATTTTTTTATGATATTTTTGTTCTAATAAAAAAATACGATTTTATATATTTTGTACTACTACCAGCACACTATCAATTTTAAACAATTATTTAGTATTTTATTAAAATTGTTTTAAACAATCTTACATATATATTATATTATTATTATTACATATTATATTTATTACTTTCCTAAGAGTTTTGTATTTATGTTTCAATTTATTCTATTCTATATATGTGCATACATATAATATACTTTGGTAGCTATTAAAAACTTGCATGGGTTATTTGTCTTATATTTATAGCTTGTTAAAGTATTTTAGATTTTTTTTATGTTGTTTTGTTTTAATAACAAATATTATTTTGTTTCTTTTGTGCTACTACCAACTATCTATCCATTTTATTAAATAATTATTTAGTATTTTATTAAATTTGTTTTAAACCATCTTACAGGGGCTATATTTGTTATTTTTTTAAGAGTTTTGTATTTGTTTTAATTAATAGTTATAAATATATAAATGTTTCAGTAGTTATTAAAAACTATTGTATCATATAGGCCTTATTTGCCTTATATTTATAACTCATTAAAGAATTTGTTGATTTTTATATCATTTTTGTTTTAATAAAGAATATGTTTTTATTATTTGTACTTCTTTCTACTAACACACTATTAATTTTATTAAACAATATTATCATTTAAACGAGACACAATGATAATATTATGATTTTAACAGCGGTAGTATTGAATAAATACGGCTATAACATACGAACGACACGGGATACTCAGACGTTCGACGTGACGTCACGACTCGAGGGTTCTGGCTTTCTTGCTTGTACTGCACTGACTTTTATCCGGACTAGCTTCGGGGCTCTTGCCGGTCTAAGGTTTGTTCCTTACTCGCTAATTTAGGCGCCTATCTTTTTGTTCTGGGTCGCATCGAGGTGCATCAGAGTTGTTGAGAGCCCGGGTCGAGAGGATCATAGAGAAATGAATATTAAAAGAGTGTTTGAAAGGTAGCCTAAATTGATCATCAAGTTTTAAACCTTAACCTAAGATATTTAGTTCGGTTAGACGGCATCGAGGGCCAACTTCTGTCATAATTGTCATTATTATTATCGATTTTCTTTCCTTCCTTGCCATCACCCACCTTCGCATCATCGATCGTCGCCATTGCTTATTCCTTTTTATTTGGGGGTCCATTGGGTGTGTTCTTTTGTTTTTTTCTCAACAAAAAATAGTTAAAAATGTAGCTTAAAGTCATTAAAGTGTAATTTCATCATATAGGCAGAAGCTTTTTTGTTGTTTTATTGTGTGGTTTCAGATCCCTAGGATGGGGTAAGTGCAATTTTTTTTATCAAATAGTTTTCACCATGTTGTAGGTCACCTAAAATTGTTGTTTACCATTTTAAAACTGCCCTAATAATGTCATCACCAGGAAAATTAATTTTTAAATGCAAGGCACCCACTTGTTCTAATACATACTATTGTCCTATTGAAGATTCATACAAAAATGAAATTTTCTTTAAATTTCCTGAAAGTGACATTATTAGGAGGTCCCAATGGTTTAAAATACTTGGTTTAAGCCCAACCTCAACAAGGTGTTATTTATGTCAAGACCATTTTGAGGATATTTCATTTACTAGTACTATACATACTCATTTAAGAAAGTGTGCTCTCCCAATTGCTGGCCCAAGTATTATTCAAAATGCCCCAGTACTGGTTGAGGCACAAGTACCTTGGGAAGATACATTGACTTTATTACCTGCTATCATAATCCAGCAATCTCAATATAATGTTCAGAATGAACATAATTATGCTAGACCACTTTTTACTAGGTCTGACCACAGTATAAAGAACAAGACAGTAGGTTCACTCTCTTGCGGCCGTTTGAAGTAGGGACTTCTAAACAGTGCCGTCTTTTTTTACGCGGTCGTAAATCATTATTTAGTTTCGACGGCAATCCTTTACTATACGGGGGGTGTTTGAAACATTTTTAATAAGGAATATTTTCGTACATCGCGGCGTGTAATAATATGGAATTTTTTGAAATTAAAGGCACTTTGTATTATTGTTAAAATGAAATTGAAAGAATATTATTAAGTATCTCTTTTGAACAAATAACTGTAAGAAAAACACTTGGTAGATAGCTTTAAAATTAAGTTTATTAGAATGTACACAATTAAATCTTAGCTTTACGTTCCTTTCATGCTCTTTTCTTAACTGACCAAGAAACTACCTACCTAATATTACATACACTTAATTAATAATAACTTCGTTAATATACCCATTTTTTAAATATTTAATAAAATTTACATAATAATGTGATAACAACACTCAGCATATGGAACTCGGTAACAGTGAAATATAAAAAGGCAGTTAAATAAAAAAAACTTATTAAATGCCTAATTATTTGCTTTTTAAATAGAGGATGAAAGAACAAACCACTAAAATTCAAATAAAACGAAAATAGGTGTTTTACAACCTAGAATTCATATAAATATGCAAAATAAATATAGTTTTACATTGGGGATTATAGTACACATCAATATTTTGAAACTTAAACCCTTAAAAACCACCCTTAATGACGAAAAAAATGCAGTTTTAAGTATGGTTAGACGGTATAAGTGGCTAAAATTTATATCATTCAAATGATTGCAATGCAACTAATAATAAATCGGATAGCTTTCACTATTAAAAACCACTACTAATAACAGAATATTACCAAAAATTTTGCATTTCTTTAGATTAAAATCACGATTTAAAAAAAATATGTACTCTAAATTGCTGACACTTTTTGAACATATTATTGGTACCTATATATAGTCCATTGTAGAAGGCTACGCTTTAATTTTTGAAATAAATACATAATTTTTTATGATAATTTTTTTTAAAACTGCAATTATTTCTATTTTATTCCTAACTTTTTTAATTTTTATGCTAATGACTTACAATCAAGTTTATTTTTAAAGTTTTTGATAGTACATACTTGAAAAAATGTGCTAGATATTTGTCTAAAAAACGTTTTTTTTTAATTATTTCACGTTATTATTTTACGTCATTATATTTTGTTATCTAAAAAAAGGGGTTATGTTCACACAGTTGTATCTTAGCGCCTATAGCACCTAGATAAATCAAGCAAAAGCCAATCTTTTGTTTTTAAACCAACTTTTGTTTATTAGATTTTTTTGTAGGATCTCAATTTTCCGAGATATTTAAGAAACACCGAAGAAAAGCGTGTATTTTTTTCTGTAAACTAATCCATTTTTATTTTAAAAAAAAATGTATATCCCCTTTTACTCCTGCAGCCATCTACGCAACATATCGCCGGCATTTTTAATGTACAAAATTTCCGCACAACGCTATTATAGTTCTAATATTGAAGACGCCCCCGTATAACGCAGTCGCCACCGGGCAGCAAAAAAGAGTAGCATCAGAAAGCGAGTGAGAAAGGCAATATTTTGGGCGGCGCTTAGAGTGATCCTTCTATTCTAGTTTATGTTCGGTGGTCTGACGAAAGGTATCATCAGTGCTTTGCTGCTAGGAAGTACCAAAAGCACAATAAGTGAAACAACTTCCATTCTACCAGGTCACTACTCAAGGAGGTACCTCACCTCGATAAGGTGGGAGTAAGATCCAGGGATGCTCTTTGAATATTTAAGAAAAAGGACCGATGACATCTAGAATTAAGGGTATACATCAGTGTCAACTAATTTTTAATATCATACTCTCCATAAAGAATATTTTAATTACAGGATTAGTTTTTATATATTACCACTCTCCTAACATTTTTGGGTTCCCTCTGTACAAAAAAGTAGGTAGTAAACGTAAAATTTTTAGGGCATATTTTTGAGAAATATAGTTCTTATGTCTGTAAATAATTAATTTATAAATTTGATAAATTGTAATTTTTGTATCATATCCTCAAAATGTAAAATGTAAAAAGCAAAATACATACCATGGAGTGTTGTGCTAAAGCAGCACAAAAACAAATTGTATCAGGATCCCTTTTAAGACAATAAATTATAAACTTACTTTACAATTGACTTAAATTCTACCCCTACCCTTGTTAATTTGTGGATAACAGTGAAATTAACATTGTTAGTATCGAGCATTTAATTCTCAAAATAGGACTAAATATATTATACTTAATCTCTAAAATATTGTCTTACATAATTGATCCATTAAATCTTTTTTTGATAGCATATTGGGCTGTAAAATCTCTTTCACATTCTCTAAAAATCAGTGAAAAAGTGCAATTAACGATTTATTTTTTTGAAGGGCCTAAATGCATTAACTTAACAGCTTAAAAGTAGATTTGATGAATTTAATGTCAAAACACTAACGTATTCAATTAAAAAATATATAAAATAAACTTAAATTACAAACATTATCACTCTTAGCCTCTTCAAAAATTAAATTAATACACTTGCACTATTTCATAATTTTTTAGAGTTTGTGATCGAGATTCACAGCCTTTACGCTGTTAAAAATTGATTTAATGGGTCAATAATTTTAAATTTCGCGCCATTCTAAAATTTTAAATAGCCGAACTAAAATAATTGACATTTGTCACAGTCGGTAAAATAGTCTACTGTAATACCGATCCGTCATGATGACAGGCAGATTTCTATGACGGATTGGTATTACAGTAGACTATTTTACCGACTGTGACAAATGTCAATTATTTTAGTTCAGTTAGACCGCAACCGCACGCTGCAATCGAGTTTAGGGTAAAGATGATGCCTACTTGTCACTATGGGATTGAACCCTCTCATACTTTTAATTACTCTATGGAGAGGATTGACTACACGGGATTTAGGTGTGCTTGTATTTATAAGGTAGGAGGTGGGCTGCTATTGGTCACGAGTCCAGCAGCAGTCTCCGCCCACCCAGAACGATTTTGATGCGGCCGTCTAGAAGCGGTCGGATTGGGATGCCCTTGAGAACGCGTTTGGTTTGCAAACGGAGCGTGTTTTATTTTAACACGTTGACTGCCTATAAGTATTTTGTGCCCTTGTTCAGAAGCCGTCGGGACTATTTGCAAAAAGTAGTTCGAAAATAGGATTTTTAATACTTTGTATGATTAATATTGTGTTTTTTTTTGCTTTTTGGGCCTAAATCTACTTTGACTCAATAGCTGAGTCACCGGCCCCTGAGGTATATTTCTCCTAGAATATGCCGGTGACTCAACATTTGAGTCAAATTTTAAAGTCAGAATTAAAATAAAAAACAAAGAACTTTTAACAGGTATATTTTATATTATGTATTGCACGTGTAATTCTTATCACTAAAACTTTGCAAACACATAACGTAAACGCGAAAAAAAACATAGGGTAAGCAGGGGTAATTGCGCTCAGGGGGTAATGCCGCTCACCCTATTTACTTAGACACATACGTTGCATAGAAACACAGCACATGGGCTGAGACGCGAGGGGGTGATGTCGGTGCCGCCCAGCGCCATAATAGCAGTTTGCTTCCGTAGCCGTAAGAGTGAAGTGCGTTTGTTTCTTTTCGGCAGCTTTCATCTAATTTTTAGCTCGGAGTTTTTTGCGGTAAGTCAAGATTTTCAATACTTTTAATCACATGTATTATTATCTAAAGTACTAAGACATTCTGTTTTGTGATAATGTAAACATTGTTGTGCAATTGTATTTGTATATATTTTATATTTTAAATCAAATATAAAACGGTCATTTGGGGTTATGGCGCTCAAGTGAGCGTCATTACCCCATTAGTAAAGGTTTTTTTTTCAGAATATGCCCAGAAAACGTGAAAGGACCATTGCCAAAGCGGCTTGGACCGAAGAAGACCTACTGCATGCCAGAACTGCGATTGAAAGGGGGATGTCGAAAAGACTAGCAGCAAGAACATATAAAATTCCATTCATATGTTCTTGCTGCTAGAAGAGATAGGCTAAAGAATCAAAACATAGGCCGTCCACGACTGGGTCGTAAACCAGTTTTTAATCAACAACAAGAAAGTGAAATAGCTGAACAGGTTAAGCTGCTGGGATCAATATACTATGGATTAAGCGTTACAGATTTGCGTAAATCCGTTTACAAGTATGCAGAGATTAACAGTATCAAAAATAATTTTGATAAGAACAGCAAAATGGCTGGGTTAGATTGGGTACAAGGTTTTATGCGACGCAACCCTTCTGTTGCTGTACGTAAAGCTGAAGCAACAAGTTTAAATAGGGTTTCTGCTTTTAACAAAGAAGAGATTACTCACTTCTACCAAATGCTTGGTGACCTAATGGAAAAGTATAGGTTTCCTCCTAATAATATATACAATGCTGACGAAACAGGGATCACAACCGTCACAGATCCGGGAAAAGTGCTTGCAGAAAAAGGGCAACGAAGAGTAGGCGCAGTTACGAGCGGCGAACGCGGCAGAAATATATTAGTCATGTGTGCTATGAGTGCGGCTGGGAACTTCGTACCACCAATGTTTATTTTTCCCAGGATGACACCGGTACTAGAAAAGGATGGACCGCCTCTGGTGCATTTTACACCCACTCCAAGAATGGCTGGATAAATCAGGAATTGTTTGTAGAGTGGCTTAAACATTTTGCAGCATATGTCAAGCCTACAGAAGATTCTCCTGTACTCGTAATACTCGATAACCATAGCAGCCACATCTCCCTTCTAGCTTTTAACTATTGCAAAAAAAATCACATCGCCATGCTTTCCATTCCACCACACAGCTCTCACAGAACACAACCTCTCGATGTGTCTTTTTATGGTCCCCTGAAAGCTGCTTATAAACACGAATGCAACATGCATATGAAGACACACTTAATGGCTAAAATAACTCCATATGACGTCGCCGCCTGTTTATTTAACAAGGCATATGCACAAGTTGCAAACATAAGCAAAGGAGAAGCAGGATTCCGAGCCACTGGAATCTACTCTTTAAATCCAAATGTTTTTACTGAACAAGACTTCTTGGCAGCATCTCTGATGGCTCAAAACTCAGAACAACCCACTTAAAACGAAAATGAAACTGGCGATAATCTTGGAGCTGCGCAAACTCATCACATGACGATCAATCAAGCACCTGCATCTCCAGTTACTGGTTCATCGCTTGATATGTCAAACCACCAAGATCATGAATCTCCTGCTCCTGATCCACTGATGGAAGCGCCAAATCAAAATCTTGAAGCTTCTGTACATGCTGCATCTAAGTCCCAGTCTATCAAAAATAAATCACATAATTCTGGTCCATCTAACCAGGCACTTTTGGGTGAACAAAAACAAACTTATGTTTCTTTTTCTAAGATAGCAACAACACCACCAACTATTGCGTCAACTTCAAAGTCAGCTCAAAGGAAGAGAAAACAACATTCTACCATATTAACATCGACTCCAATGAAATATATATTAGAAGAGAAAGAAACGAACAAGAAAAAAAAACTCAATAAGACCGGAAGAAAAGATCAAACAAGAAGTAAAGTCACAGGAAATAATAGAAATAAAAATAAAAGTGGAACATCTTGCAAACGCAAAGTTTTGCAAGACAGGTTATCAGATGAAGATGAACAAATTGAAAATGTCTGTGACGATGACAGTGATGATGAATTGAGTGTGGAAGGAAATGAATATAATAAATGCAATATTTGCGAAGAATTTGGAAGAAATAATGAAATGTGGTATCGCTGTACCATATGTGGGTTCTGGACTCATGCCATGTGCACCGGATGGGATTCTCCAGATGGATACATCTGTGATTTCTGTAACTAAAACTACAATGATGATGTTTAGTGATGCTCAACTATGACTAAATACTTTATTTTAGTTATTTAAGGTTGTTTTTTTTATTTGTTCATAAAAAAATATGTGTATACGGTTATTTTTTAAAAAAGCAGATTTGAGCGTCATTACCCCTATGGCTGAGCGGTATTACCCATAGCCAGGGGCATTGACGCTCAACCCTGATTTTTTTTTGAAGTTTTCCTACTGTTTTTAGGTAAACTATAATTACGTTTTATGTTAACATATTGACACATAAAGAGGTAAACTTTTGTCATTTGTTCTTATTTTTAATAAAAACCAAAGTTTTATAAAAATATTGCGTTTTTTCCTTAACTGAGCGGCATTCCCCCTGCTTCCCCTAAATAATTAATTTTTCTTAGGAGTAAATCACAAAAAATAATAACAAAATTAACATTTTTTAAAGAACAAATGAAAAAAAGACCTATTTTTCATCGTGGTAGATTCGAAAGCAATTTCCGAGGCAAAGACCTGGCTTATCTGGACAAACCGGGCAGAAAAATGGCGTGTTCTTGCGCATTTTCTGTGTATAACAAACCCTGCATCTCTTTCTCATTTGACGACCTTTATTATCCATTTCACATTTTTCAGGCAAATGACTAGGCTGGTTTTGTTTGACTTTAGGGGGCTTAGGTGGTTTTTCTTTGGCTTCAGACAACAAATTCTTTATAATATTATGCCTATAATCATAGTAGCTTAACTTTTGCTGAGTAGAATATTTGTTATAAAGGTGATAACTATTAAGCAGCATCATTGATATCAGATGAATAGCAAGCTTCTTATACCATCTGATGGTTTTTCTTTCGCTGGCATAATAAGCAAGCATCTGATCTTGCCTGTCGATTCCTGACATATTTTTATTATAATTAATGATAGCATTTGGCTTTTCTTTTTTCTCGTTTCGTCTATTTGGTTGCTTGATCAGTTCCCCACTAAACTCTGTAGATATAAATAAAACCTCCCTTTTGTCACGCCATTTACCCACTGCAATGCCTTTAGAGTACTTTGTAATAGATTCACCTTTTTTAAGTTTTTTAGAACTCACTTCGGGAGGATTTCCTTTCCTGTTCAGCCTTAAGGTTCCAGTAGCATAGGTTTTTTTTTTAAAATTAGCTCTTTACATAGTGCAATCGAGTTATAGTAATTATCCATGTATAAGGAATGGCCCTTATCAAGATAATTCTTTGTCAAACTTAAAACAACGTTTGCTGCATGCCCTAATTCTCCCTTCATATCTTTTTCGTCTCCAGTATATATCCTAGCTTTTAACACAAGCCCATCAGGTTCTGACAAAATATACAGTTTCACCCCAAACTTGTGCTTTTTATTTTTAATATACTGGCGAAAAACCAGTCTTCCTCTCCATAGCACCATGGACTCATCTAGTGATAGCTCCTTGTTTGGGTAATAGATCTTGTCAATTCTGTCATTGAAGAAATTTTGAAGCCATCTTATCCTGCACAAACGGTCACCATAATCTGGGTCATCTCTTTCGGGATTTTTAGAAAAATGTAAACATCTTAGAATGACTAGAAATCGATTTCGACTCATGTTATTTCTGAAACAAGACAGATTATACAATTCATCGGTCTTCCAGTAGTCCTGCAAACGGTTTAGCTGAATATTGCCCATGTGAAGCCACAGACCCAAAAAAGTTTTCAGTGTTGGCACTGTCAACAGCTTCCATTCAGTGATTCTTGATATCTCTTTTGTTTCTTTACTTAAAAAGAGTTGTTCGGCATAGTTGTTAGTTTCGGTAGCAATATGTTCCAGAAAATCGTCTGTGATAAACAATTGAAAAAAATCGATGGGGTTGTCCGAGGTTAAATTTACTCTAAGTCCAGGCACACCCGAAAATAAAAAGTCATTTTGATTAGGCACATCAGTCCAGGTCGGAATATCACTGTTACTGTTTTGAACACTAATCGTCTCATTATTCTCAATGTCGGTAAGGCTTGCATCCTCTAAAGCTGCAACATCGGGCAATTCGTCTTCGTCGCTTGAACTCTCATGATCAGTAGGCTCGTATTCACTGCCACTGTCGACGAACGGGTCCTCCTCACTTTCTGATAAATACAAAAGTTCTTCTTGTTCAGATAATGTCAGGGGTCTCATCATTTTGAAATCTGTATGCCTCCGTTTAGGCCGAGAAGGACCTGGATTTTCTTTATCCATGTCAGGAAAACGACTTATCACCAACAAAAACCGATTTCGAAAAAACACGTGTTTATAAGTACACTTGCGACCGGTGAAACGAGACGTATCCCCTGCGGAAGCCGAAACAATACTAAACTCATATACTAAAGCCATGCACATGACTCAACAGTTGAGCCACTGGCCATAGGAGGGGTACCGCCGTGACTCATATGTTGAGTCATTGGCAGTGAACGTGTTAATGATGTGTGTGTATGCGCCCGGTTAGTCTTTATGCCACCGAGCGTTCACTCAATCGCGGTGTTATGGCTAGAAAACTCACTTCCAGGGCTTGTTTTCGCGCCATTTTAATAAAAATTTCCGGATCTCAGGATGGTCGAGAGCTTTAACACGTTCCTTGAATTTTGTGTGTCTGGCGACAATAAACTCCTCTATGGTACTCATTTTAAGGTCTGTTCCTTTATCAGAGTTTCTTATGTACTGCGGAGCATTTGCGATCAGCCTAAGCGTCTTATTTTGAAATATTTCCAAGTAAGCCATTGTTGATTTTGGAATCTTTGAGAGGACACAAGACCCATATAAGAGCTTAGGTCTGATCACCTGCTTATACAAGAGGAGCTTATTGTCGAGAGACATCTTACTTTTCCTGCCCAAGAAGGGGTAGAGGCTTTGGACTAATCCATTGCACTGGTTTATTTGGTTTTTTATGTGATGGACAAAGGTATTTTTATTATCAAAGTGTACTCCCAGGTACTTCACCTCACTCTTCCAGGGGACCATCCTGCCCAGCACCGTTAAGTTTGGAATATCACGGTCCCATTTTTTGGTGATAAGGATTGCCTCAGTTTTATCCTCATTTATTTTAATTTTCCACTTTTCGGCCCATACCGCTATTTTATCAATGTGGCTCTGAATATACGCTGTTATTTGGCCCAGGTACTTGCAGCTCGCAAGGACACAAGTATCGTCCGCAAATAATGCCAGCTTAGAATAGTGATCGTTCTTTGGGATGTCTGCCTGGTATATATTGTACAGGGTGGGTGCCAAGGGGGAGCCCTGTGGGACTCCAGCTCTGATTTTTTTATAATCTTGGGTGATGTTATTTATTTGTGCAGTGAACTCCCTGTTTTTTAAAAAGCTTTGGATAAATTTGGTTATACCCGGAGACACCCCAAATGTCGCCATTTTGTAAATCAACCCGCCATGCCACACTCTATCGAAGGCTTTCTCGATATCGAGCGTGATCATGGCAGTTGAATACTTGGAATTGAACGAATCAACTAGACTTTGCTGGATCCTTGCAAGCTGTATTTCTGTTGATAGGCCCTTCACAAAACCACACTGTTCTGCCGGGATTATTTTTAATATATTTATTTCGTCTATTAGTCTACTTAGCACCGCTTTCTCAAACACTTTTCCAATTGATGGGAGTAGACTGATAGGACGATAATTTTCTGGTTTTGCTAAGTTCTTCCCGGGTTTTGGTATTAGTTTTACTATTGCCCTTTTCCATGAGTTTGGGAAATAGCAGAGGGTGAGGCATTGATTAAAAATTATCATTAATTCATATATTATGTTGTCGGGTAGCATTTTAAGCATCTTATTGTTTATGCCATCGACCCCTGGTGCTTTTCTATTTTGTTGATTTGTGATTATGTCTCTTATTTCTTGAAATCTAATTCTTTTTGGGGCATTTAAAGTTTGGTATTGAATATTTTCTATTTCTCTGTATACTTGGTTAACTTGATTTAATACAGTGTGGTCCTCTGGGAAATTATTTAAATTAAATTGATTTTCTAATGAGTTATTAAATGCTTCTACTTGGTCTATATCTGTGTAGACTAAGCTTCCATCTGGTATTTGTATGGGCGGGAACTCTGTTTTGGTTCTTCCTCCCAGAACCTTAGAGACTCTCCAGTAATTTATGTGATTTTCGTCATCATTGTTTAATTCCTCTAAGAAATTATTCCACCTTTCATTCCTGAAGTCATGCACTTCATTTTTTATTCTTTTTGTTAAACTATTGGCTATTCTTCTTGCTTCTGGGTCTTTGTGTAACCTAGCCTGTTTATTTAATCTATTTCTTGTTCTAATTAGGTTTTTTATTCTCACTGGGAAAACCAAGGTGTGGGTATTTGGTATTGGAATTTTAGTAGTGGATTTTTCATATGCTGAATTAATGATGCTTGTTATTTCATTTACTTTTTGTTCCACTTCTTCTTCAGTGTTGGGAGTTGGGAGGGGATGGGTATTAGATAACAATTCGGTGAAAAACTGCCAGTTTGTTATCTTTTTATCCGGGAGGGGATCTTTTTTGAAAGTTTGGGCTATGGATATAAGGATTGGTGTATGGTCTGAGGAACTTAGTTGATCAAGGTTTTCCACAGCGACGTTATGGCTCAGGTTTTTTATTACTACAATGTCTAATATGTCGGGTGTCGAAAAATGATAATGAGTTGGCTCTGGTGGAGCTGCTACCCTTACTGTATTTTCTCTGACATATCTCTCAAGCTTTCGCCCGGAATTATTTTCCTTTGTGCATCCCCAGATTCTACTTTTGGCATTCCAATCCCCTGCGGCTATTGTTGGAATGTCTTCAATAAAAAGTGTATCTAAATCTTTATAGCTTAACCCTTTCGGTACGAATGACGGATAAATCAGGCACAAAAAAAAAGCCACACAGACGAATGACGGATATAACCGGCCGCGGTTCAAATTGCTTACCAGACTACTGCCTGTTATATCCGTCGCTAACGAAAATTTATGCTTGCGTACAGACGACTGACTTATTTATCAGTCACAAAAAATCTTTCCAGGTGGACGAGTGTCGGTTTTATCAGTCACCGCCGGAAATAACCGACAGTCGGCGATTTCATGGTGTAGCGTACCGTACCGCTGGCATAGCGTTTAGTGTTTAGTTTAGCATAGAATGTCACGAAAGAAGGACGCCGCACCGTCTGGCAGTCGCCCCAGAGCGAAAGTCGCGAGGTTAGATTCATATTGTGGTTTATCCGAAAGCGAAGTGCGTAGCATTTGTACTATAAACAATGTGTATTTTTCTTGTGATAGTGAAGAAGAGCCGTTTCCTGGTAGTGATAGCGAGTATAAACCGAGCTCTTCGGATGAAAGTGAGTCTTTTGAAGAAGGTCCAGAATCTGACCAGGAAGTGAGTATCACAAACGAGACTGAAGCACCCCAAGGTGAGATTCCAACACCCGAGGTTGTAGTCGGTCACGAAGATTTACAGATTTTGTGGACAAAACATGATTTTATTCCAGTAGTTCATGAATTCGACAGTACAATAGCGGAATAACCGATAAGTCTTTACATGGAAAAAGGGAGATTACTACCATTATTGAGGAAACAAACAGGTATGCAGTTCAGCAGAATGCACCACAATGGACAGCTATTGACTTGAACGAATTTTTCGTGTTTATTGGTATAACGATGCTGATGACAAGAAACAAAAAACTTACTATCAAGGAGTTTTGGTCCAGGAACGAGCTGCTACATTCCCCTATTTTCGGAAAAAAAATGTCAAGGGACAAATACCTGCAAATTCAAAGGTATTTACACTTTTGCGACAATGAGAATGCTTCCGCTAATAATTGTCTCTATAAAGTCGACCATATTCTATTGCGAATAAAGGAAAGGTTTCAAACACAATTTCGGCCATTTCAGGACCTTGTTATCGATGAAAGCTTAATACTTTTTTTTTTGGCAGATTAAGCTTTAAGCAGTTTATAAAAAGTAAAAGACACCGTTTTGGAGTTAAGCTATTTGTTTTCTGCGACTGCGAAACAGGAATAGTATTGGACTTCATAGTATATTTGGGAAAAGCTACAAGTGAAAATTTGGGACCCAATGAAGACCTGGGTATATCCGGAGCTGTTGTAACGAAGCTCATGGATCAATATCTTAACAAAGGACAGTCGCTATTTACAGATAACTACTACAGTAGTCCTGCCTTGTCAACTTTTCTTTTTAAAAGTAACACTAACTCTTGTGGAACTGTCCGGCCACATAGAAAACATATGCCAAAGTTCACCGGCAAACTAAATAAAGGAGATGTTGAATGGTATTCCAGTGCAATCCGTATTCAATTGGTAACAAAATGGAAAGATCGTCGAGATATTCATATGATAACCACTATGCATGCAAACGAAATTGAAGTTCTTCCAAAAGTAGACAGGATCACTAAAGGAAACGTACGGAATCCCAGATGTGTAGTGGAGTATAATAATAAAATGGGAGCAGTCGACCGTACTGACATGATGATTTCTAGTATTGACAGTATGCGTAAAAGCATAAAATGGTATAAGAAGTTGTATTTTCATGTTATGGATGTTTGTTTACTTAATGCCGACGCCATGTTTTTGACCACGGATGCTAGAAAAATTCCATTAGCGCCATTTCAGTTAGAGATCATTCGTCAGTTATTTGAGAGGTTTGTAATCGTCTTCATTTTAAAAATA
Source organism: Anthonomus grandis grandis (assembly GCF_022605725.1). Taxonomy (NCBI): domain Eukaryota; kingdom Metazoa; phylum Arthropoda; class Insecta; order Coleoptera; family Curculionidae; genus Anthonomus; species Anthonomus grandis. Next base: position 2,396,458 of record NC_065563.1, read on the forward strand.
TAACGCATACGCAATGAGAGGCATAAAATATTGTAAGCATCTTAGTCATGCGTTTAACGCCCTCAGCGACTAAAAACCCTTTCCTAACGGCTCGTGTTTTCATTTCCACGCCGCGGGCGTTAAACGCTTCCTTTATGACCTAGATACATAAATAGAAATTATTTGTAGGTTTTCCACAAATAATCAAGTAACAAGGCCTGATCTGAACCTTAATTCTGCACGATTAACCGATAGGCACTTTCCGATGTGCGTTCCAGGTACAGAAAAGAACAAGAATCCTTCCAGACGATGTCTGGTTTGTTCCCATACGAAAAAACGAGAAAGAAAAAGGAAAGACACTAGGTATATGTGCAAGGACTGCAATATTAGACTTTGCATTATACCTTGCTTTCAAATTTACCACACTCAAGCTAACTTTTAAATTTTTAACCTTAGTTTTAGAACTTATGTTACCTTTTAGAATTTGTTTGTCTTTTAATGTTCATTTCTTTGAAATATTTTATTACCTTTTTGGAATAGATTTGCATTTGCTATAGATGTATTCAAACATAAATTCGAATTTCATTTTACCTATTTTAGCATCTGACGGGTATATACGTCACTCGTCTGTCGAGTACTGCAATTACGTCGTCCGTGAGAAAAAATCGTCTGAAATAAAAGCCGTACCGAAAGGGTTAATAATTTACTAGGTGGTCTATAAATTGAAATTAATAGTATTTCTTTGTTGCCTATGTATACCTTTATAGCCGTATTTTCTATTACCGGGTCTGTTTCCCTTTGCGGTGCTTCTTTATGTATTATATTTCTTTTAATTATAATTGCTGTTCCTCCGCCCACAACGTTAGGTCTGTCGTTTCTGTATATTTTATAATTAGGTATCTTAAATTTTGTGTAGGGCCTCAGAAAAGTTTCCTGAACCAATGCCACATCGATATTATTTGTAAGTAGAAAATCAATAAATTCGGATTTTTTAGGATATAGTGATTGTGAATTCCAACTAACGATGCTTAAGCAACTAGATAAGTCCCCCAGAGTAGCTTAGTTAGCACCTAGGAGTAATTTTATTGCTGGGTTTGAATTTAAAGAATTTAATTTTGTTAATAAATTATCATTTTTTTTATTTATTTCAGCTTCAGGTAAACTAAGTAGATAAAGTAAGTTATTATTTTTTATATTGTTTGGGTTTTTTATGTTGTTATTGTTGAGCAGGACGTTTGACAGACCTGAGGTACCCGCCCCCAAGATGTCCGCCATAGGCTCCGCCCCCTTTGTATCCTGGTTCCTGTTGAGTGTTTTCTTTGCCATTTCTGCAAAGGTGGCCCCGTTTCTTTTAGTTTTAATAAAGTTCGGGTTTTTTGGGCACCGCCAGAAGTTTGCTGGGTGCTCTCCACCGCAATGGCAACACTTCGCCGGCGCTGCTTTATCCTTTTGACATTCAGTGTATAAATGGTCACCGTTACATTTATGGCAACGCGGCTTAGCGTTGCAATTACTCATGGAGTGCCCAAACTCCTGACACCTATGGCATTGCCCCACTTGGTCAGAAGCCAAGATTCTGCATAAGGAACAGCACTGGCGGAAGAGGAAGTTCATAGAGGCAGCTTTCATTTCACAGAATCAGGGGATCTTCAGCCAGCCAAGCGTCGATATACCCAACATCTGGGAAGCCTCTACTCTCAGGACAGTGTAGGATCTAGAGAGAGGCGTGTCCTCCCCCCCAACTCTTCTCACGGATGACTTTCCTTTCCACATCGCTGCACACATCTAGTATATAAGCCTATAGAATAGTAGTTTGCTGTCAGTTTACACTTGATAACGGTTGGAGATACTTACCAACCGAAACGTCGTGTTACATTAAATAAATAAGACAATGCAAGTCCGACAAGATGTTTTCGATAAAAGTTCGGTTAAACTAGGAACGGGAATTTTTATGTTTTTTTTTATGCGAAATTTTCACTCTTTTTGGTATTTACGAAAAAAGTAAGGTAATTTGAGAAAAATATAAGGTAAATAACTTACCTAATTTTTCGTTTACTGTTATTTATGTTAATGTTTTTTTTAAGTCTCACACACTTCACTTAAACATGTTTTTATTTTCACTGGGGAAATAAGCGAGCTCGTTTTCTTTACCTTCAGCCTCGTATTCACTATGGTCTTCACTACTACTGCCATTATTGTCACTGTCCTCATTTCCTATTGTGATGACAAGGGGCTCGATTTCTTCCATGATTTGGTCAGTTTCCCAGAATTTATCCTCCAGAAGTTTTTCCGTGAGCCATCTAGTAAAATTTTCCCTATTCATTTGGCCATGGTAATCACCTGTGGCCAATCCGGCTTTAAATATTAAACAGGCATTGTCCACAAAACCCTTGTCGGAACCTGCATGAACAATTATAAGCCGACCTAAAATATCATTTAAAATATATATATATATATATATATTTCTCAAATTTAACGGGTCCTTGCCCGTAAAAAAATATATGACTGTAACTTATACACACTGTTTTGTATTGTATGCTTACCCGTTGAACTAATATTTTTTAAAACACCAGTAACCGTATCGCTCTGCCAACATTTCTTGAACGTCAAATCGTTATCCACCCAAGTTGCGTCCAAGTAAATAATGTTTCGGCCTTCTTCACGATATTTTCGTATTTCGCGAAGATATTTGTATCTCCAGGAAAGAATATTGGGCCTCTCCATTAAGATTTTCCTCTTATTTTGACACTTACGCCAAAAAAAGCCATTTGACTTTAATAAAAGACGAAGCGTTTCCCTGGAATAAGAAAAATTTGCCTCTTCTTTTAATTTTCTTCTTTCTAGTTGTAACAACTTTCTAGTTGTCGGAACCACTTTATACTACAGGTAAAATCTGGTGATACAATGCCTAACTATTTGAAAATGAAAACTCTCATCTTTTTCGACGACAGTTTTCCGTGGCCGTTTTTTCGCTGAACTGGCTCACATTTCGTCAGGGTTATTTTGTCGCCTTTCTTCATCTTCCTTGTGAATTTTTCTCACAGATAATTCAGAGACTCCGGTATAAAGGGAAACGCAATCAAGCTTACACTTCTTTATCGCAAAGCCTAATAACAACATTTTGAATGCATAGTTGGTATACAAAAAGCAATAAAATATAATATAAACTACTGTTTTTTTAAGAGGCACAATGTATTTCACTTTTTTTTAAATAAATTATTATAACTTACCTGTACGTTTGCTATCACTTCCCTCGTTTGACTATGAAGGACCTTACCCTCAGTGAATTTATTCATTATAATAAATGTTATTATTCGTATATATGTAGACAATAATAAAACAAACTAAAAAATTAAATAATAGGTATTTCATGTAAGTAATAAAACAGTGAAACTCCAAACCTAAGAAAATTACACTACCTACTTAGGTATACACAACACTAATATTAGTTTTTTTAATTAATAGCCACAAATAAAACAAAATAATAAATAACATATATAATAAACGGAATCCAAAAATCAACGATAAAACCTACGCCACTGTCCACCCTTCAATAGTAATCAATGTTTTGAAACGGCAGCAAGCATTGTAAACAGGTGACAAAGACCCTGTCCAATGAACTGTCGAAATAATTCATAACAAAAACACGTGCGGCGAGGGAAACCAATCACAAGCGTTCAGGTTCATAATGGCTGACCCCTATTATACAAGAAGTAGAGGAGTAGACGTAGGAATGTAGAGGTGTAACGTAATGTTGCCAGATTTACTAAACATGATCCATTTTTTGGACAAACATTTAATTGTATCATATTTAATGGTAAAACAATTGCGTATTAAAGCCAAAATGGAATAACTATTTAGATTTTAATTCTTAATATTTTACCCTCTATATCTTGTTATTGTAAAAAATCTTATATTGCATATTATTAGAAAGTAAGTCCCGCACAATTACGTTTTGAGGTTAAACGTGGCAACGTCGAATATTTTGGCCCACATTCCTGCCGCTGTTTCAGATCCACTTGCCAGACTATACAACATTGTTCATTCTGTAATTTATGAAAATAAAATGGCAGAAGAAAACCCACAACAACCTATGGATCAGGAAGCCAGTAAGTATTTATAATTTTTGTAATAATGCATTGTGACTATTAACATATTTTGGTAAAATAATAAAAATATATTATTATGTAAGTAAATATATATTGGATAGAAGATGCTTATTTTAATTTGCACGAAAATTTTGTAGCAAAACTGTTCATTCGTCTGCTTTTAGGAATACAAAGCGAAAGTTTTTTTTTTAAGTATGCCATATTTATTAAGAAAAAATTGTTGTAAACTAAACATAAAAAAGTTTTCGGATATTTATATTTATTATTATTTCATTTTTGCATAGATACGTCATCGGGTAGTGTGCAGCCCCCTCCGCCCAAAAATGACTTGCAGGCCTTACAAGGGCAATTAGACCATGTCCTACAGGGCATAAACTATATGGCCGAGCGGCTAAAGGTATGTTACGTCTTATTTATAAGTAATTCTTTAATATACACATGGCTAGTGAACGATGTTACATTAAATATGTTTTTTTTTTAATATTTGGTTGATATGGTAAGGTAATAATTAATTTTGCTCAATTACTCTAACATAATTTCTTTTTTGCGACTTTAGTTTTCGATAATATAATTACTTATTATATTAATTAAGTTTTATTTATCAGCTATTTAATTTCGTCAAAAGTTTATGTCTTGAATATCAGATTTGTTTTATATGATTCGCAGGAATCGGGGTATGCTTTATAGTTTCATACTAGAATCAGATTTAAGTAGTTATTATTTAGCTCATCATACAAAATAAATGCACTTGGATTTAGTTTTTAAGGACTCCAAGGACGTGGCGACCCTTGGTCTAAATAGCCCGACCCGGGGCATGCGGGGCTCTGTCGCGGGAGTATTGTCTATTTCCCTTGCTACTCGTGGGACCAACTATGGACCAAAACAAAAATAAAAAAGGGGAGGATGACCTCTCAAAAACATCTGAAAATATGGACACCGAGGACTCCAAAAGCCTCACGAAAGCAACAGAAGACGAAGAAGAGCTTCTACAATCCACCGATGACGAACTCGGTAAAGACCTGAACGCCCTAAAACTAAAGGGTGAACAGAGGGCTAAGCTGAGCGGTGCAGCCAGAAAGAGGATGAAGTTCCTTATAAACAAAGGGCTGAGTGCTGAAGAAGCCCGTAAGAAAGCACTGGAGCCAATCCGAGAAAGGGCTGATCCCTCTAGTAAGGGGCCAAAAAGAGTCCGCTCGGAATCCCACACTCCAGAGACTCATGAAAAAAAACGAGCCAAACGGAAGGAAACAGGCACAAGTGCCCCGCCTTCCAAAAAGAAGGAAACGAGCAGCAGTGCTCCGCCTTCCAAAGCTCCCAAACCAACCTTCAGTCAAATGGCTGGAGGCATAAGGGTAGCAATATTGTCCAAAGACTTCCCTGATGCTTTGATGACAGTGGCTCAGATCGCAGCCACGAAAGAAGCCATCATGGATAAAATAGTGGACGAAGCGACTTCGGAAAGTAACATTAGACCGAAGTTCCTCAGCGCCCACAACAGACCCGGTTGGTTAGCGCTAGTCTGCGAAAATATAGCCACCAAGCAGTGGCTGCAGACCATAGCCACAACCATAACACCCTGGGAAGTAGCATCTGTCAGGATGGCAGAGGAATCAGAAATTCCTCACTCCGAAATTATGATTGCTCGATTCCCCGGCAGCGAGGACTACTCAACAGAGAAGATTCTACACCTGGTGCAAGGTGAAAACGAAGGCCTTAACGTCAAAAACTGGCGAGTCGTAAGACGCCATGCCGAGGGTCACCTGGTGACACTTACTCTCTCAGTGGACAGTGCGTCCGCGGAGAAACTGAAAAAAGAGGGCTATGTGATCAGCTACAAGTTTGGTCACACCACCATAAAGCCGCAGAACAACCCAAAATCTCAGGGGCAACTAAGCTCCTCAAGCGACCGCGCTGGCAGTTCCAAACAAGGCACAAAGCCCTCGGAACCAGAGGGTGGCAAAGGTGCCCCCGGACCAGCCCCAAGTCCCCAATAACTCTTCAATGGCTAATCCACAGCCAAGAAGAAAATCACACCACACCACTTCTAAAGTCAAATGTATCCAAATCAACCTCCAGCATTGCAAAGCCGCCACGAGTGAGCTAAGAAGGAGAGTTTTTGGACAGAAGATAAATATAGGGCTATTACAAGAACCCTGGATCAACAGAGGATGCATAAAGGGCCTCAACATTAAATCATGCAAGCTAATTTACTGCACTACACATGAACAACCTAGAGCAGCTCTGCTGCTAGACAACAATTTAAAATTTTTACCTGTTCCAGAATTCATCACCCAAGACTTGGCAATTGCAATCGTAGAAGTGCCAACAGCGGGTGGTACAAGGCATATTCTCATAGCCTCCGCCTACTTTCCAAGGGACGAAGATCAAGCCCCACCCGAGATGGTACGACGTCTCATTTCATGGTGTAAAGAAAGGAACAGACACTACATCATCGGGGCCGATGCCAATGCACATCACAACATTGGTTGGGGCAGCACCGACATAAATCCGAGAGGGATCTTTTTGAATACTTGAATTCTAACAACGTAGACATTATCAACAAAGGTAGCAAACCCACTTTTATCAATGCAGTCAGAAAAGAAGTCTTAGACATAACCCTTTCTGACTCATTCACATCACACACAATAACTAATTGGCATGTGTCAAACGAACCCTCCTTTTCAGACCATCAGTCTATTTTGTTTGATTTAGAGGCAAAAATATGTCACTCAGAAGAGACGAGAATACCAAAACTTACCAATTGGGACTCCTATGTAGAGGGTCTCTGTCTGAGTTTAGATGAAACTCCTACCGATTTAAACACAATTGAAGAACTAGAAGATTCATCTAACAATCTAATCAACGCAATCAGTAACTCCTTTGAAACAGCTGTCCCGTAAAACAGAAGGCTATCCGAAGGGACGTGCCTTGGTGGAACGAAGAACTCGGACGTTTGAAACGAGAGGTCAGGAAACTGTTTAACAAAGCAAAAATTACTGGAGACTGGGCGCACTACAAAACAGCCCTCACCGTGTACAACAAAGAACTTAGAAAATCAAAAAGGAAATCATGGAGGCAGTTCTGCGAGGGAATAGATGAATTAGCCCCAGCACAACGTCTGCAAAAAATCCTTTCAAAAAATCATTCGAACGTAATTGGTCTACTAAAAAAGCCAAGCGGTGAATACTGTAACGATCAAAAAGAAAGCCTAGAGGTACTTCTTCAGACTCACTTCCCGGAATCGCAGATTTTTGAAGATAACCAGAACCAGTCAAATCTCCAAAACGAAGGGCTCCAAAACCCAAACGGGAGAAGTAAAAGGCTGGCAAGCAAAATCCTCACAACTAACAGAATCAAATGGGCAATCGAAAGCTTTAAGCCCTATAAATCTCCAGGCAAAGATGGAATTTTCCCAGCTCTGCTACAAAGAGGCTATGAGATACTAAAAGTACACCTACAAAAAATCTTTAAAGCCAGCCTCATTTTAGGAGACGTACCACTAGCTTGGAGAGAGGCTAATGTAATATTCATACCAAAAACGGGGCGTCGTCCTGAAAACGAAGCAAAATCATATCGCCCGATTAGTCTAACCTCCTTTCTTCTAAAAACAATGGAGAAAGCAATTGACCAATACATAAGAAGCGTAACTCTTTCTAGAACACCGCTCCACCCTAGACAATTTGCCTACCAAGCAGGCAAATCTACAATAAGTGCACTGCACTGCCTCGTAAGAGACATAGAAAAGTCAAACGACTGCAAAGAAATTGCTCTTACTGCAATCAATGACATAGAGGGAGCATTCGACAATACCTCACACCTGTCCATAACAAAAGCCTTGCAAGACTGGGGGGTGGAGGCCCCCATCGTAAAGTGGACAGGATCAATGCTCAAGCACCGCTCCATCACAGCAGAAATAAATGGAGCGACAGCAACAGTAACCACAGTAAAAGGATGTCCCCAAGGAGGGGTTCTGTCACCTCTACTGTGGACATTAATAGTAAACAAAATTCTTAACATATTAAGTAGATCCGGATTCACAGTTCTAGGCTACGCAGATGACCTGGTAGTAATAGTTAGGGGCAAGCACGAGGGCGTAATATCGAATCGAATGCAAAGTGCCCTAAATACTATACAAAACTAGGGCGAAACTGAAGGATTATCTTTAAATCCTAGAAAAACAATTTTAGTGCCGTTTACCAGAAGAAGGAAGCTAGAACTCAGAGCACCTATATTAAACGGAATTCAGCTAATATTTTCTAACGAGGTGAAATACCTGGGAGTTACCTTGGACCACAAACTAACTTGGAACAATCATCTAGACAAGACCATTTCCAAAGCCATAGTGGCAATCTGATCATGCCGCAAACTCGTTGGCAAGACATGGGGGCTAAAACCGAAAATGGTATACTGGATCTACCAAACAGTCATTAAGCCCATCATCACATACGCTTCGCTGGTATGGCGGTCGAAGACCAAACAAACAACCGCACAGACCAAATTAAACAAAGTCCAAAGGCTGATATGTCTAGGAATAACCGGGGCAATGTCTACTTGTCCTACCACAGCCTTAGAGACACTGCTAAACATGCCTCCACTTCACATAAGCGTGAAAAAAGAGGCAATTAACAGTGCTCACAGGCTTTTCCAAACCGGCAAATTCAAGCCTGGGGATTTAAGTGGTCACCTGCGCATCCTCGAAGAAATTAAACTAGAAAATGCCAGCAAACCACGTGACCACATAACGGCCATGCTGGATCTAGAAATTCCATTCGAAGTGATTATAGATGATCGCCAATCATGGGAGAAAAAAGAAGTACCAAAAGCCGACAATGCATCGCTATGGTACACAGACGGTTCCAAACTAACAGAAGGAGCAGGACTGGGCGTGTCAGGCCCTAACATTAAGATCTCAAAGTCACTGGGCAAATACCCTAACATCTTTCAAGCTGAAGTGCTTGCCATAGTCATATGTGCAGAAGAGTGCATCAACCAAGGCCTCCAAAGAAAACACATATTTATACTATCAGACAGCCAAGCTGCTCTAAAGGCCCTGAAAGCTTTTAAATGTGATTCAAAGCTAGTCTGGGAGTGCAAACAAACCCTAAAGCGCCTTACAACAAAGAATCAAGTAACACTAATGTGGCTACCTGGCCACTGGGGTATAGAGGGGAACGAAGAAGCTCGCCTTGCTAAAAAAGGGGCTCAAACACCATACTATGGTCCAGAGCCATACTGTGGTTTAATGAAGTCCCACATCACCGAAGACCTAAACAGGTGGGAAAAAGAACAATTGCTGTCGCACTGGAGAAGAGCACCAGGACTAAGACAGGCAAAAAGGACTAAGACAGGCAAAAAAGTTTATAACCACTTCTAGAAAAAGAGCTGAACAGCTCCTAGACATGAACCGATCAGACATCAGAACAGCAGTCGGACTCCTAACCGGTCATTACCCAGTGAAATATCACCTAAAGGCAATAGGTATAACAGAGGACGACCAATGTAGATTCTGCAGCAATGCCACAGAAACAGCAGAACACCTGCTCTGTGAATGCCCGACCCAACTCTGCAAGAGGCTCAAGTACCTGGAAGGGGTACAACCAACACCTCAAGAAGTGGGACAACTACCTCCCAAAAATATAGCTTTGTACGGCAGAAGTCTAAGACTTTTTGAGACAAACTAAGACAAGTAGAGTTATGCACAAAATATCTCACAGGTAGCAGTGCTGAGCGGCGGATCAGCCGAAACGACTCCCTTCTCAATCTACAATCTAGTTTTTAATAAAGGAATGATTTCATTTCGTAATCAGTGCAAGAATATTTATTCTCACTCTTGTTTTTATAAAAAAAAACGCTTTATTTTTCCAAGGAAATATATGATTTTATAGTAGTATAACTAATTAATGATGTAGTAAGTATAAGCGTTAGCTTATATAAGTATATTCTACCAAAATAAACTATAGACTTGGTGCATTTATCATCTAATTAAATTATATATTTTACTACATCACAGAATTAAATAATTGCATATTCTTTCGTAATTTGCTTTATATTAAAATTATCTCTAAATTATTATCTCTATATAATTGTATTTGTTGACATTTAAATTATCTAAAATGTTTAATATTTCTTTTAAAATACGATATGAGTGAGCCTGGGCGCTATCTAAAACTATCCTGTTTTTACTTTTATACCATCATCACCAACAATTATGTTTTAAATCATTAAATAAGGTATATATATCTGAATATAAAAAGCTAAACATTTCATACAACTGTGAATGATAAATAAATTGATTTAAAATTAAAATAACATAGTCATAGAAAGAGTATCGTATATAATATGTGCGAATTTTAAAATTCTGATAAAATTTTGCTTATTTCGCCCTTGTGCTCCTTGTTATAGAATATGCTTTTCGCTCAATTTCAATGTACTGGAACGTATTATTCTTATCGATGTAAGCGTTAATACTTCGACAAAAATACAGTGCTTTATCTTGATAAGGTTTTTTATCAGAGCAATGAAATCTTCAAAAAAAAATCTTTTGGATCGTTTTCTATCTACGTCTAATGCATTATTTAAAATAACTATTACATGATTTCATTAAAAATAACTAATGATTCTATTATTCAGTTTTTAGAAGAAAAACAAAATGAAGCGTGTAAAGAGAGGGAGGAAGAAAAAAAAAGAAAAGAAGAGGAAGAGCGGAGGGAAATTCAAAGGAGAGAGGGTTAGTTGGATATTTTAATCTTTGTGGACAATACTCTTGGAGAAAAAACTATTCGATTTTTTCTACATTTTATGAAACTTATGAAGGTAAATCACGATCGATGCAAAGTTCAACGTTTACGAATAAGGGAACATCAGACTTCTTTGAAAATTTGACAACATCGATAAGGGATTGGGATGGGATCTAACGAGCTAAAATGTTTTTAGATGAATAATTATATTGGAAAGAAATATCTATAAAAATGAAATTTTGGTAAATTCAGTCACTCTTTTAGGATTATTGTTAAATATAATTAGCGATTTTTTTAAGCCATGTGCGATAAATACATAATATTGTAATGAAATTTAGGAACACATCAGAGACTATAAAAGAAAATATTAAGCTAAACGTAAGTAGAACCCTGAATAAATCTCACTAATCAACTTTTAACTACAAAATACGAATAAAATACTTCAAAAACTAGAAGAATAATTTACGTATTTACATTTTCATAATAATATATTAAAGTTCATTTTTTATAATTTTTTTTTATTTCCGAAACTTTATAGCATTTTTCGTATATGGCGATGAAATCAAATGAAAATCGTTAAAGATTGGCATAGGACAACACCAGAAAAAAACACACAAACTCAAAAAGGTTAGCATATACAGGGTGATTTATTTACAACACCAAACATGATGTTACCTTTTAGTATGAGCAGCAACGTCGCATCGCTAAAAATAATATTTTTGCTTGTTATATCATATGTTGTTAAATTTTCTAAAAAATGCAATGTTCCTTATTCCGTTAATGTTTCAACTTCAGCATCGATCGTGATATATTCTGTATAGATTGAATACACTTATATTTTTAATTTTATTTTCTTTATAGAACAAAGAATCCAGAGGGGCCGCGCCCGAATATTTAGGGGGCGCATAGGGAGGGGGCCATATGAGGGCCCTTCCGATAGAGAAGAAAGGGCTGAACCGAGAGGAGGGTGGAGGGGCCGGGGAGGAAGGAGGGGCAGTAGGGAAGGCCCAAAAATTATTGTATTTATTTTTAATTATATTTTTTTACTTTTAATAATAAAATTAATATATCATAAAAATTGAATAATTAAACGTTTTATTTCAAATGCATATATTTATACGTCTATACTATATACATGTGTTATATTTTGGAACATTTTCTGGTCTACGTTCTCCCGGAGAAACTGTACCGTGAGCTCAATTATTGTACAGTAGGCGTTCTCAGTAAAAAACGGTCTTCAGTCAATAAGCCAAGTTGAATGGTCTGTAATTAAAAAAATCTCCTTTAAAATATTCTCCATCTTTAATTTTATTATTTCTTATTTACCCTTCTCTATCTTATATTTTTATGAATTTAATTCTGTTTGCGGTTCTCGAATCTCTTGTAGACGTGTGTTCGGGACAGTATTATTTTCCCCTAATTTCATAATTAGTTTAAGTGTAGTGGCAACAGCGCTCATCTGTCAATCTATTTATAATTACGCGCTGTTATTTCACTTATGTCTAGAGGCTGACCCACTATTCGGAGCGGTGTACTGTGAGTTGCCTATAAAACATAATAGAATGACAGCTTTCATATTGTATTGTGGGTTGCTTCTCTTATTTTCTGCTGTACATAACCTCAGATAATCTGATAGAATTATTTTTCCGAACACCAAAAATAACAATATTATAAGTATAAAAAATGTTTAGGTTCAATTCGAATCATTGAAACAGTTGATTGAACATAAAAAATCGCATCGTGGAATAATAATTATTCAGTGCTCTTTGTGTAAATTTAAATAAGGATTTTGAGGTAAGTTTTTGACATTATTTTATAAGCTAGCTTATATTTATTTTAATTGCAGCAGTGGTAGACAAATAAATACGAAAAAAGAGACAGTTTCCTTATTTCGATAGTTACAGATGGAGATTTTAGGTGCAATAATGAGTTTTGAGGTAAGTTTTTGTTATTATTTAATAAGTTAGCTCATATTTATTTTAATTGCAGCAGTGGAAGACAAATAAATATGGAAAAAGAGACAGCTTCCTTATTTCGATAGTTACAGATTTGAAAGGTGCAATATATAAGTCTTGATAGTATAGGGGAGATTATTAGTATGTATTTATTAATATAATATAAATAAACAAATTATATTAAATTGTGTTTTTTATTATGTTTATTAATTAAAATATAAATTAATTATTTGGCTGTTTGATATTATGCCAATTTGATTAAAAAATGAAATAAAACCACAATCGTATAAAAAGCTTCGCGCATTTTATTCGAATATTTATTTATATAGTTAAACTTTCCGTACTTTAAAAAGCCTACAAGTTTAAATAATAATAAAGATAACAAATGAAATTTTGAAATTTGCTTAATCAATTAAGCAAATTTATCGCCAGAGTGTTCCATTCTTCGTTTGTAGGTTTAGACAGCGGCACTTTCTTTTTGTTTTTTTTCTTTGTGCTAAACAGCCTTCTCTGTTTTACGATTTTTGAATGACTTGATGTTGCATCTTTCAATTTAAAATTACTGATGGACTGTTGGTTGATTGCTGCCAAAGTTGGTTCAATTGGATTAACCAATGTTTCCAAAGCTTTCCATTGTTCTTCTGTTTTAATACCATTAACCATAACATACAAGTGTCGCGACATCTCTTCCTTTCTTACAGTTAATGTTTTGCCTTTTAAAGATGATTGATTGTCAAGTTCTTCAAAAAGAGTTTTTGATTCAACTGCTCTTTCATCACAAACAATTTTCATTTCTTTTTCTATAAAAATATAACTCATATTAAAAAAAATGACAAAAATAGAACTATATACTTGAATTAAATCAATTTTCATGCAAAATATTATATATTATTAGTTATTAGTATATTTAAAAATAAGGATAGAATAAAACACGAGATAAAATATTATTAAATATGCAAATACCATCACCCAAAACCAAATGCATGCATATTACTTTAAATATAACAAGTTAAATTACCAATTTTGCAATTATAACTGTAAAATTTAAAAACAAATAATTCATTTACCCCACTTGGTAAGAAATAGGTATACATTAAATTTATTTAATAAAATAAAAGGTTTGGGTGCTTTATTCATGCAAAAAAAATGTAGTTAAAAATCTCCTTAATTATATAAATAATACATAGCAGGCTAAAACAAATAAAACCATACACCAACCCAAAAACGAAAATACATATTCCAAATAAATTTACCTCTGATATACAGGGTCGACATTTTTTAATGGCTTGTCATGCATTGTGATGGTACAATTTCCTAAACAGTCTTATATATTTTTACCCATGATAATATTTTCATAAAAATGTATTTAAAAAAATAAAAGGTTTGCAATTAAAAAAAGATAATATTAATTTATACTGTAGAAAATAAAATATTATGTATTTACCATCCTCTAATGATCCCTGTGAAACATGTGTTTCAGACTGTTCAAGTTGCCTAAACCTACAAAGTAAGTGAATGTGCTTGCACATATTCCATGCAATTGCAGAATCAAGGCAGCTGCATGAATATTTGTGAATACATACTTTGCAATCTGTACAAATAATTTGACAATCACAATGAATATCATTTTCATTGATGCTGTACATTTCAGCTTTTGAAGAGGATGCAACTTGCCAAGTGTCTTCAAAGCTTGTAATTAGAGATATGTCTAAATCTAAACTAGTTTTATGCCTTTTCCGGAGCTGTATAATTTTAGAGGAAAGTTTACCTTTGTTTAGGATAATTAATCGGTCAAATAATTTGTCTCGTATGAATTTCATAAGGGCATTTACAGCTTTATCAAGCCTTTTAACATTTCTCCCACAAAAATAAATATACTTGATGGTACGATGCATTCTTTCAATGTGCATGTTTGTGTTTAATCCTGAATGCATTCTATAACAGTATGCCCAGGACATAGCTTTACTTGCATAATTTGACTTGAAATAAAGACCAAAATTTGAAGTACTTGGATCATCAAGAGTGTTTCTTAAAAAACTGTTTAGCATTTGTTCAAAGGCAGAGGGATCTGTTTCTTGGAGAAGAACTCTTAAATTTTTATAGACCAATTCCTGAAAAAAAGAATATTTTTAAAAGTACACAGTCATCTATAAAATAGTAACTACCTGCTTTTCTTTGGTGTTGATCAAATTAAGGTTCTTCCTCCAGGCGCGATCAACATGCCATGTGCAATATAAGCTAACAAATGAATTGATAATATTATTATAACATAAAAAAGACAGTTAAACATACCGGAATTATGTCCCAGACATTGCTTTTGACCAAGCATTGTAATACATATCGGCCATGTCAGACATGAATACCTTTGCCTCAATAAGCCCACTTTCTTTCTTTACACAATTGAAGAATAAAGTCGTTATGGTTTAATCACTTCTGCTCGAGATGCAAAAACAACAGGGAAATCCTTGACGCAAGTCATCAAGGACTAACAGTGTGTGAAGCTCAAATTGATAACTGTTAACACCATGAGTTCGATCAACACAAATACAATCATTTGCAAACTTCTAAATGTACTTAGTTGACCACTATTCATGATTATTAAAATAAAATCATCACTACACAACTGAGGGTACTCATCCATGGTAACATCTTGAGGCTTGTAGAATAAAACACAGCTATCTTTCATTTCATTGACCCAAGATTCTAAACTAATTGCATCATTTTTGTGCCTTACTATTTTTTGTTGATCTAAGGTTAAAACTCGCTTCAATATTGTAAAGGTCTTTTTTTGTTAAAAGATGCTTCCTTTGTAAGTTGTCTGATTCTGTAATCCTATCCCTTACTTCATCCAAAACAGCTTCAAATGGAATTTTTGTGGCTAATTTTGTAGCAATGGCATGTCTTTCCATAGATGACAGAAATAGGTGCCCAATTGTATTTTGGTGACCCACATGAGTTTTTATAAAATTAACCACATATTTTCCATCACTGTGGGTAACTTTTATCATGACAGGGCAGAACCCATTAATTTTATTGCTACCTTGTGTTTTGAGATGTCTTTGGCCCTTACTTTTTGAAGTAAAAAATCCAGATCGATGGCATATGTAATTTATTACTCCTGTCTTCGTTCCTTTTTCTTTAACGAAACTAGCTGTTGTCTCATTTTCGGTTTTATTCTTCCACAACATAAACTCATCATGATTTGACAATTGAATTGTGTCACACTGTATAGGAATACTATGAAATGTCTCATAATGTTTAACAAAGTCCCTTTTTAAGCTGGCATTGAAGTTACACAATGGATATTCTTGTTTTGACTTTTGAGCTTCAGCAGGCACGTTTAAAGAGACTGGAACATTTGAGTGCACTTTTTTCACATGAAAGTTTAAATTTGGCTTGTAACTAAATTGTCTATTACAATATGTACACTTATAAACATCCCCTTGAAGCACTTTTAAAGGCGCAATTAAATTTAATTTTTCCGGATGGCTACTTTTTACATGTCTTCTTAATTCATTAACACGTTTATATATTTTTCCGCACTCGAGACAACTCCTGCTTTCTGTACCGGACATTTTCGCGAAAAAAAAACATACAAGTCATGAAACAAATTTTTTTGAGGTTAGAATAGAAATAGATAATCATCTGTCACTTTATCATGTTTTATATGCAACCCACAGTACACCGCTCCGAATAGTGGGTCAGCCTCTAGACATAAGCACAGTATAAAGAACAAGACAGTAGGTTCACTCTCTTGCGGCCGTTTGAAGTAGGGACTTCTAAACAGTGCCGACTTTTTTTACGCGGTCGTAAATCATTATTTAGTTTCGGCGGCAATCCTTTACGATACGGGGGGTGTTTGAAACATTTTTAATAAGGAATATTTTCGTACATTGCGGCGGGCAGCGTGTAATATATAGAATTTTTTGAAATTAAAGGCACTTTGTATTATTGTTAAAATGAAATTGAAAGAATATTATTAAGTATCTCTTTTGAACAAATAACTGTAAGAAAAACACTTGGTAGATAGCTTTAAAATTAAGTTTATTAGAATGTACACAATTAAATCTTAGCTTTATGTTCCTTTCATGCTCTTTTCTCAACTGACCAAGAAACTACCTACCTAATATTACATACACTTAATTAATAATAACTTCGTTAATATAGCCATTTTTTAAATATTTAATTAAATTTACATAATAATGTGATAACAACACTCAGCATATGGAACTCGGTAACAGTGAAATATAAAAAGGCAGTTAAGAGGATTATTCACCCATAAATTTCTGTTTCCTGGATAACTTTTTTATTTTACAAAATTTTTTAATGCGGTTTTCACTAATGAAATGTACATATTTTTGTCAAGAGTTGATAGGTGCCACTTTTTTAAATTTCTGAAATTTTGATTTTTTATTTAAAAACCAAAAAAATAAATAAAAAAACCTTTTCATACGTCTCTAGATACATCGATTTTAGAAACATTATATTAAAAAACCATTTCAAAAAAATTAATAATAAACCTTTGAGAATGGAAATACAAAATTCGGGCATTTTTCTTATAATTTCTTGAACCGCCGATAACTTTAGTATCATATGGCAACAACGCACGCCCGGGCTAGCATGTATCAAATCAAGAAACGCGCGACGCTTGTTCGGCCCGATCTGTGCTAGAGATGTGTCGACCCAGCTATTTTTGAATAGCAGTTGCTTTTGCTACTGCTACACAAAAATAGCAGTTAATTAAAGCTGCTATTTAAATAGCAGTTGCTACAGTGTTACTTTATAAGTAGCGAGTAGCGTTGAAGACAATGACAAATAACTTTATAAAGAATATTTGCTTTTTTTAAATTTATTAGCTAAATTTTGAATTTTCATTTTGAAAAATTTTGTCATTCGGTGTTTTTTTGTTTTAAGCAATATTTTGTTGAAACTTTTAGTGTAGGTGCTCGTTGTCTTCACTTTTTGTTTAATGAATTACAATAACTCAAACCTCAAACTCTCAAATGTTAATTATCGAAATAAGAAATTTCACCGCAAATAAAACAACAAAATTGTTAGAACAGCATAGATGGCAGGTGGTAGATCCCTAGAAGTCCTGAAACTTTTCAATCCTTCAAGGAGAGGTATGAAACAAAATACTGTGATTGGTAGCAGGCGCGAACGCCTGGGATTTACAGACAGGGCTTTATTCTCGATTTGTTTTTTTGTCTCTATATTAAACGATTGGCGGGCGCCTGGGATTCACCGTCGATAAACCAATGGGAATGCGGGTTATTTGCCTTTTTTAGTGGGCGATTGGCCACATCCAGTCCTATGTGTTAGTTATTGTGGAAAAAGTAGCATATATAACGTAGTATCATAGTAGGATAAAAGACAATAGAAAGGTGAAAAATATTTCAAAATATTAATTCAAAGTTAGTGTGCTGTGTTTGCTTGTTCGAAGATTAGAATTTAAAAAAGTAAATTGCATTGAATTGTTTTGAAGTTGTTATTTATTTGTATATTTATTTAGGTTCTTTTATTCAACTAACAACATGAATAAGAAATCAGATATTTGGAACTTCTTCTCAGTCTCAGATGAAGATAAAAGCAAAGCCAAGTGTAATATATGTAAGTCAGTTTTTTCATATAAAACGTCTGTAACGAACCTTAAAGCACATCTTAGCAGAAAACATCCTTCTGTAAGACTGCATCAATTTGAACGTGTTCAGAACACTAGAAAAGCAAATACTGAACAGCATACCCAAAACCCCCTAGGTATAAATTGCCTACTAGAAAAACTTTAAGTAATGCTCTTCTTCCAGGACGATTTGAAGAAGTGCAGAACAAAGTTTCGGATGTTTTAAGAGAAGTCACATCTATGACAATTACAACAGACTGCTGGACATCTCGAAATACAGATAGTGTAATGGCAGTTACAGGACATTTCATAGATCCTGAATTTAATGTCAAATCTGTTCTTTTGGATTGCGTTGGGTATGAGGGAGGGCACAGCAGTAGGAATTTAGCAGATAATCTTTTAAATGTTGTTTCTTCTTGGAATATACCTGAAAAGTCCATCTTGCTGTGCATTTCAGATAACGCTGCAAATATAAAGAAAGCGATTACTGTGGACTTAAAATGGAGGCATTTTGGTTGCTATGCACATACCTTAAATTTAATAGTAGCCGATGCTCTAAAGTTAATTCAGGAAGGGACCTTAAGCAAAATTAGTAAAATTGTGACACATTTTAAGCAAAGTGCGAACGCCAAACATAAATTCGATAATGTTCAACGACAACATGGCAAAGAACCAAAAAAGCTCAAAAAGGACGTAGCAACAAGATGGAACTCCACATATCTAATGCTAGAAAGATTTGTGGAGTTAGAAGAAGCAATACGAACAACTCTAGCATTAATGGATTCAGTTTCTCTGCCAGTCATTCCCACAGAGGAGTGGACATTTATGAAGGAATTAGTAATTATATTAAAACCATTTTTTGATGTAACTGAGTTAATGTCTGGGGAAAAATACGTCACATTATCTTTAGTTATAATCATGACAAATGGGTTGAGAAATGTTTGTATTGAGATGTTGAATAGCGATCAGTTTACTACCGAAGTTAGCCAAAATTTTATAAAAAATCTTATACAAAACATAACATCGCGGCTTGGAGATTTAGAGTCCAGTAAGACCCTAATTGTGTCAACATTTCTGGATCCAAGGTTTAAGAATATTGGTTTTAGTAATCCTGTCGTTTCAGATAAGGCGAAGGAATATGTTACTGGTTTAGTAGCTCAAAATATAAGAGCAAAGTGCGAAACGACTGGAGAAGCAGGTTTAGAGGTTGGTGCCGGTAATGCGACGTCAGAAAAGCCACTATTTGACCTTTGGAAGCAGTTTAATAAGTCGGTGTCATCTCATCCTAAAGTCAATCAAAGTCCGCAGGCACGTGCTATAGTTGAAGTAAACCGTTACTTGGAGGAAGAAATTATCCCAAGGAACGAGGATCCTTTGAAGTGGTGGGCTAACAATGGTGCGGTTTTTCCAAATTTAAGCCATGTCGTCCGATGCAAGTTTGGAACAGTTTCAACTTCAGTTGCATGTGAACGCATGTTTTCAAAGACTGGTCTTATTATTTCGGAGCGGAGAAGTCGCATTAAGTTAGAGAAAGTAAAAAAAATTATGTTTTTAAATGTTAATCAAAAGTTACTTTGAGTTTTTATTACGTTTATTATTTCAGACTTTTTTAGATTTTTTTTCTATTTTTCACTTCTTTTAACGCTTTTCCCTGACTGTTATACTTACTATATGTTACAGTTTTATATACTCTTGTTGAATAGCTAAGTTTCAAGTTTTTCTTTAATAAATGTTTATAAATTAATAATAAACAAGTTATTTCTATTCCATAGAATATATGATTTTTTCTAAACAGCTTTTTATTAAGAATGTAATTTTGTTTTTTGAAATTAATTTTTTTTTCCAATTAGTAGTTTTTTTTAATATTAAATTTAATGGATGACAATAAAAATATTACACGGAAACAAAATATTAAAATATTTCCGTATTTCCAGTCACGCCATAACCCATCTCTATCCGCTACTTTCATAATCATAATACATTTTCAATGTTCGAATGAATACTCCGTTTCCCGTTTGTGTTACACTCATCGAATCGCACTTCGCGTCGCAGTCGGCCAGTCCCGCCAGTCGCAGTCGTGTCGTGCTATTGCTATTCCATTTCCCAGCTATCGTGACACTCGCGTCAATAGCCGCTCCGTATTCAATTTTAGTTGCTACAAAAATAGCAGCTATTTTTTGAAGCCGTAGCAGCTAACATTATTAGAAATCAAATAGCAGTTAAAAAATAGCAGGCTGCTATTTAGCAACCCATCTCTAATCTGTGCATACTGTGCAAGCGACGGTATCGGCTACTGGTCAACAACAATTTAATATTATGTAAAATTGAAATGTTGATTGGGATTTCACTTAGAAGTATTTTATTGCAAAGGTGTTCCAATTTTCTGCACGTTGTTCTTTATACTATTAAGTTTTTTACGTTTGTTTTTCAAAAATGGGAAAAAGAAAAGAAGGAAAGTCAATAGTTTATTATTCTAAACGAAAAAGTAGGAAGCCAAAAAAGGATCAGTTTAGACCTAGAATTGCTGCAAATATGGAATAAGAATGCCACATTGCTTTTACTATTTATATATAAATGAAAATAAATGATTTATTTTGGAAAGAAAAAATGATAGAAAAATTAAAGATTTTTTATTTTAAATGTCTACTGCCTGTAGAATCATAGATCCTAGGCATAGTAGAGGCATGGAAATTCGAAACTCATATTATAGACTCATATACTAGAACTTGAGCTGTAAATTACAATTCTTTGGTTTTTCTATTTTCATTAGAATATACCACTTCGTTATATTATAATTTTCATTTTTGTATACTTACTTACATAACTGTTTAATATTGTCTTATATTTTATACAGCTTGTTCTAAAACATGTACCTACGTCATTATAAGTACACACAACATCCATAAATACAAAAAAAAAAGTAAATGTAACGAGTTCAAAACTGAGACACACATTTTTTTTACATTAATTAAACTTTGGGGTTTATTTTATGTCCCTTTGATGAAGCTCACGCGTATGTCATAATTTATTTTTTGTATTCTGATTGCTAAGAGCTGTTTAAGAAGGCATATTTAAAGGTGATTAACAGTAAAAGAAATTAATATCTATTTATTTTTTTATTTCTCTTTGCGAGAGCTGTATACGGGGTGATTTTTAAGTTGATACTTTTTTTTAACTGTGTATAGAACTCGGTAAAATAAACATTTTTTTCAAATAACTTTATTCAAAAAACCGAAAAATAAAAAAATTGCATTGCCAAAATGTTATAAAATGAGTCCAATACGGTCCTCTCTAATTTAAATAAGTTGTTCAAAGTTGTCACCATTAACTTCAACACAAAGATTTGCTCGACGTAACCAACCACTGTTTCGTAACGGCACGCAATAGAGAAATCGGTTTTTGTCTAACTGTTGCCGCAACCTGCTCAATATGTGCTATTAGTTCTTCTTGTGTGTCGATAGGCGTCTTGAAAACTAAACTTTTCATATACCCCCACAAAAAAAAGTCATATGGATTTAGGTCTGGCGATCTTGGTGGCCATGCAACTGGTCCATTTCGGCCAATCCACCGATTTGGCTAACTTATATCCAAAAATTCGCTCACTTCTCGTCTAAAATAGGCGGGTGCTCCATCCTGCAGGAGCCACATAGCTTGCCTGATATTCAGTTGCACGTCTTCTAACAGAAAAGGCAGATTATTTTGCAAAAAGTCCAAATAAACATCGCCCGTCAAACGGTCTGGTAAGATAAATGGTCCAACAAGTATCCCATTCACAATTCCTGCCCACACATTAGCAGAAAAGCGATGTTAAAAAATTGGTTCTGCAAATTGCATGGGGATTATCAACAGGCCAAACATGTGTATTTCGAAAATTGTTAATTCCGTTTCGGGTGAATATTGCCTCGTCCATGGCTAAAATTTTGTTTGAAAAATGTTGATCATTTTCATGTTGTTGTAGGAACCATTCACAAAACTGAACTCTGCGGGGGATGTCTTCAGGCAGTAGCGCTTGGACACGTTGAACGTGAAAGGGATTAAATTGATTCTCACGCAATGTTGTCCATACTTTTGTTTGACTTAATCCGACCTGCCCTGCAACAACTCGACTACTTGTGGTTGGATCTTCTTCGATGAGATTTAAAATTTGTTCTTCCCTATGAACATTTTCAGGTCTCCTTCCTCTTCCTGCATGCTCTCCACGATGTTTCCGTAAATCGCCAGTATCTCTAGCCCGTTGAATAAGATTTATGAAACTTCTGGGTGTAGGATAATTCCGTAAAGGAGAGCGGTCTGCGTATAATACCGAAGCAGCAGCAGAATTTGAAGACACTATCCATAAATAAGCAACATATTCACAAGTTCATTGTTTTCACAACGATGTGCCATTTTTAGGTTTTGCAAACTTAAAATTAACAACAATAAACCAAAAGTGTCTAAGACTAACTGATCGGTACATTGCGTGATCGATAATACAAAAATGCGAGCAAAAATAAACATAAACAGACGATGAAAAACAAACCCATATTCACTTTTTTTATTCTGTATGTCCCTTGTTTTTGAGTGTATCGAAAAAAGTTATTTGAAAAAAAATGTATATTATACCGAGTTCTATACACAGTTAAAAAAAAGGTATCAACTTAAAAATCACCCTGTATACAGGGTGGCTAAACGAAAACGAAACGGCGGCCATGTCGGGCTCGTAAAGATTTTAAAAAGAAAACGCTCGGACACGTCAATTTAGATTACTACGAGGAAACATTTTCAGAGTATAATACCACCCCCATCTGTCATCCCCTAGCCAGGGTGAAACTAACCTCAAAAATTTTAAATGGAATAGTGGGTTGAGTTATACCTTGTTTGAGAGGTCTTTTGATTTTCTTTACGGCTACACCTAATTTAAAGGATTTTACTTCAGCGGTTCTCATTGACTATTATAACATTTAAGATAGTTTTTTGGAAAACCTCTATTAAATGTTGGGTGTTTGGAAAAACTGTATTAAATCGCAATTCTTTATCGAAATATTAATTTATAAATTTATAAACACTAGTCCAACAAATACTGAAAATGGCCATCGTTATAAGCCATGCAATAATACAGATTTTATAGATTTTATAATATACCGGGTGGTGCGTCGTCAAGCGGAACATAGGAAAACCCATGTAAATTTTAAGGGGGTCAATTATTGGCTTCCCTGTACATTTTATAGAAAAAATGTAAGATAACTTTTTGAAGAGACCAATCTGGCAAACCCTTGTGCAAAGTTTTAAAAAATTTTAATAAACTAATCTTGAATTATTCAATTAAATTGGACCCGCCTTGGAAGAAGTTGTTCAGGAAGATCAAATGATCTGGTACCAAATGGATGGTTGCCCGGCCCATAATGCCCGTATGGTTAGAGAGTGCTTGGAAAATGCTTTTAACGGCAATATTATTGGTCCACGGTAACGGATACTTTTGCCAGCCAGGTCACTTGATCACCTTTCACCGAATGACTTCTTTTTGTGGGGTCATTTAAAGTTTCTTTTATAAAAGTGTAAAATTTGAGAATCTAAACCAGTTACAAAACGCTATTTCGTTAGAATGTCATAAAATTTCCCAATATCAACTTAGTAACGGTAGAAATGAATTTTATGATCGGTTAGGATATTGTTTAGCTGTTAGTGGGGGGTTGTTTGAACATTTGATTAATTGATGTTTTTATGTAATTCTCTATTATTTTTAAAAAAGTTATTGTATTTTATTTTATTTTATTTAATTTTTCCACACCTAGTAATATTAAGAATTCTGTTCTCTCTTTTTTCGGATCTATTTTCGATCTTCTGAGTTAAAAATTTACAATTGCAATGTCTTTGGACTCGAATTTACTAACAATAGGTTTAATGGTTGAAATGGACCAGATAGGCTTGATGGGAAAATAAATTGAAAATATTTCAGATACTGCTATTGGTTTAATCAAATTCTAAGTATGATAAAATTATTTTTTTAATAATCGATAATATTAATTGTTATTGATTTAACTTCATGCTTATATTAAATAAAAGTTTAGATAAAAAAGTAATGTTAACGTGTCTTACTTTGAATGTATGGTTGTGAGATTGATAAAACGAAAAAAAAAACCACCCTGTATAATACAGAATAATAATACAGAATCTCGTTCTTTTTAAACGACACTGTAAACCGTCAAAATAAAAGACTTCGAAAGACCTTTTAAACAAGCTATTTCTCGATACCCCTTGCCATTTAAAATTTTTAAGGGGATGACCCTGGCGGGCAGAGGGTGAAAGGGGGTGAAGTAATTTTAGGTTAGAAAGTTGTCCCCCTTGACAAACCTTTTGACGTATTTCGGCGTTTTTTTTTTTTAAACAGTGGTTTTCGATAAATTCGTGGTGGGAAGTTTTCAAATGAACACCCTGTAAATATATATATTTATATAAAAGTGTTTTATATATATAATTTATATATGATATATATGATAATAATTTATTTTTTCGATCTATAGGGTTGCTTCTACCCTTTTTTGACGGAAGTCACTCACGTGTCTCTAATTTATTATTTATATCTTAATTACTAAAAACTGTTTAAGGTACATATATTTGAAAGTGAGACAAAATTATAAACATTTTTATATTTCATTCCTTCTCTTCTAAATTTGTGATATAATACCCTCCTATATAAAATCATTTTTTATGAATACATTGAATCCCTGAATTTGAATAGTGAATAAACTGTATTAGGTACCAGAGGAACATGAGGATATTTTGATTGAACTTATACAAAAATGTTATTTTCTTTACTGAGACAAACGTCTTGAAATACCAAAATACGCGTGAGACTTATTTGTTAGTAAACGCAAAAAACTCCAACCGCATGCAAACTAAAAAATGCACGAATCGGTTCCTCCCGATGAATCTCTGGTAACATTGACCCGTCTGCTGCGAGACGAACAGTGTTCTGCTTTGCTTTAACGATGCGCTGTTGCCAAATGCTCACCTTCCCGATAAAGCGCGTTCAATCCATTTCAGGCAAAGTCACGTGCTGATGATTGCTTGTTCGGACTACGAGTGTACCCTCGACTTTATTTCATTCAAAGTTCAGTCCTACTGACGCCATCTATCGGACGGCGTTTGTAACGCGCCACTTACCTTGAGACCACAGCGCCCCTGACGGGACGCCTCGACTCCTCTCCTGTCAAGAACGACAAGCAAGCAACCATATAAATTAAAATTTTGTTAATTTAAAAATTAAACTCTTGTATAGAAAATTTAAAATAAATTCATCATCAAGAACTGACCAAAGTGTTCATTGTTCATCGTTTAAAATACAGAACAATTACCCAAAGCGAAGCAAGGAGGCATTGTTCAATCCATTTGGTCCTTCGAGCCGGATGAAGCCATTACGCAGTGCTGGCTCAGCAACAAGAAAATTCTTGTGAATTGTAATTTGGAAGGATTTGCAGCCCAATATCGAAGGAAATAAAGCTTAAAAGTTCCCATTATCTTCCTGAGGGCATTCACCTGTTGCCTTTTTTCTTTTCAATATTTTCACAATAAAAAAGTGGAAAACTATTTCCATGCTTATCAGCGCTCGGGAGATGATGCTTGATGGTTTCACGGGTAAGTTTTTGCATTGCATTTTGTCTGGGTTGGTTTAAATAAAGTTTTATTGTTGTGTTTTTATTTCGCCCTATTTAAAGGTCAAATATTGATTATATTTATTTGTTTTGAAAAAAGTAAATAAAATTAAAAATCTTTATGCAAGGTAAGTTCTGTGCACAAGCCCTATTGTAGTATTGTACATCATTTGTATTTTGATTTAGAGAGGTCATACGTACTGTATTACTGCACAGATTATAATTCATATGCATTTATTATTTTCTATTTGGTTGCTTGTTTTTTAAACATATTGTACTGTACAGAGTGACAGATTTTTTATGTACTGAACATAAGGTGTAGATATCGCCTATTTTATGAGTCATTTTTGTCCTGTACTGCTCGCTCCTGTACAGATTATTTAGTTTTGATTGGGAGAGTAGCAAGTTCATTCTTTATAACTCGAACTGCACACTCTGTTGCAGATCATTTTATTTGTTGTATTGCACATTGCGTTGCAAATTATTTATGTTTTGTACTGTACACCATAGTGCAGATTATTAGATTTATAACTTGTACTGCACACTACGTTGCAGATTATTTATATCTTTGTGTACTGCATACTGTACTGCAGATTATTAAAATTATATTTCTTTGTCGAGCTGCATACTGTAGTGCAGACCATTTTAGTTGAACCACACAGTGTGGTGTGGACATTCTAGATTTGTAATACACAATTTAGATTCAATCATTTATATTAAAAGTTTTAATGTATTGCACATTTAAAGGCTAATCAAAATATTTATATTTTATAATAGTGTATTGCACATTATAAGGCAGGCTTTATTAATTTGTTTCATTGTACATAAAGTACAAATTATTTGTTGGTGTGACACATAAAGGTGAAAATTTTGGTAAATTTATATATTGAGCCGCCTACTATTTTATGTGATAATTACAGATTATCTTATTTAATTTCAGTTTTACATTTTGTCTTACATTAAACAGGTATTTTATTTTTCATGTACAGGGTTTAACTATTAATGCACCTGATTTTAACTCAAATTTAAACAAATCTTTTATTATTTAAAATGGCAGAAGAAATAGATCATATTAGTGAAATTAAAAGGCTTAATATAACTAGAGGCCAAATTAAGGCTGAATTAACTCGTTTTGAGAATTTTTTAAACAAACAACCACAGAACCCTGTTTCAAAAATTAAAAGTCGTTTAGAGATAATTTCTCCCAAGCTTATTGAAGAGTTTAAAGTGGTTCAAGGTGAAATTGAGTCTCATTACATCTTGGGCAATATTGTCCATGATGAGAATAAATGGGCCACAGAAAGGGAAAATTTTGAAACCCAATTTTTTGATTGTGTATCTTCTGCTCAGGATTTAATACAGGGGCAAACTTTAAATAATTCAATGTGGCCACCTGCCAATGCTAATGATTTTGCTCCAAGTCCAGAAAATAATATTTTTGTTGAGCCCATCGCTAATCTTCCAAAGCTAAATTTATTTAAATTTTCTGGGGATTTTGGGGATTGGCGTCGATTTAAAGACACTTTTGATGCTTTGGTGCATTCTAAGCCCAGAAGCAAAATTGAGAAATTTCACTATTTGATTGATTGTTTAGTGGGGGAAGCTGCAAATGTAATTGCTTCTTTACAGATAACTGAAAATAATTATGACACAGCTTTAGAGCTTTTAGAAAATCGTTATGAAAATAGTAAAATTATAACAAATTTTCATATTAAAGAAATTTTAAATTTACCTAATGTACCTAGGGAAAATTCAAAGGACCTTAGATGTTTCTTGGATAATTTTCTAAAAAATTATAGATCTTTGGAACTATTAGATGAGTCTGTTAAACATTGGGATTTGATTTTGATCTATTTACTGACTGAAAAAATTGATTTTCAATCTCGTCGTGAGTGGGAAACTTGTAGTAAAGATATCATAAAGCCCACTATTGAAGACTTTAAAAAATTTCTCACTAAACGTTGTGAAATTCTAGAAGCAGTGCAATCAATATCGTATCATAATAATAACCCCAGCAATTTTAATAAAACAGCATCTAGCAATAGTTTCAAACACAAAATGAATGAATCCAAGAGAGTTAATTTGGTGTCAGAATTGATTTGTCCTTTGTGTAAAGGAAATCATTTCCTGTTCAAATGTCATATATTTAGAGACATGTCTGTTAATGATCGATTTGAAAAGGCAAAATCATTAAATATTTGTATTTGCTGTCTAAAATCAGGCAATCATAAAGCTTCAAATTGCACTACTTTTTCCTGTAGATTTTGTCACAAAAAGCATAACTCTTTGTTGCATTTTTTTGGCAAGCAAAACAATGAGGTATCACACCAACATGAAACTGTTTCACAGGCATCAAAAAATGCAGAATTAAATTCTATTTCCCCTAAAGTCAATTGTATTCAAACTGAGAATTTTACTGAAAATACTTCTGATCTAAACACTAATATTGTTCAGCCAATTTCCTTGTTTGCCAGGGAAAATTTTGTCTTGCTATCTACAGCAATTGTTCATGCTTTTGATAAAGATAACAGACCTATAAAATGTCGCATATTTTTGGACTCAGGCTCCCAATCTAATTTGATAACCAAAGAATTTGCAGATATTTTATCATTGCCCTATCAAAATATTAATCTTCCTCTAATAGGAATTGGTCAAGTTTCCACCAATATAAATAAAAGAATCAAGGTTAAAATTTCTTCTTTGTATAATAATTATTCGACCAGACTTTCCTGTTTGGTAATAGATAAAATCTCTGAGTACTATCCACAAATACCCTTTAATATTTCAGATTTGCATATTCCAAAAAACATCATTCTGGCTGATCCTGATTTTAATTCCCCTTAAAAAATTGACATGCTTATTGGTGCAAGCATTTTTTATGATTTGCTATCTGTAGGACAAATAAAATTAGGTAGGAATTTACCTGTTTTGCAAAAATCTTTATTTGGGTATCTTGTCAGTGGAAATTTGCAAATGCAAAAGAAAAATCATCTTGCTTCTCAGAGTATGTTATCTACTATTGATTTGGCTAAACAGTTGGAAAGGTTTTGGTCTGTCGAAGAGATTCATTTAAATAAGCCTGTACTCACCCAAGAAGAAGCAGAAGTTGAAAGACATTTTTTAGATAATACAACAAGAGATGTTGCAGGGCGTTTTGTAGTAAAATTACCTCTAAAGGATAATTATACCGATTTAGGTGAAACTAGAGGTATAGCTTTACGTACTTTGTATTCTGTTGAGAGAAAACTTTCAAAAAATTCCCAGATGTGTGAAATGTATACTTCATTCATGAGAGAATATGAAACTTTGACTCACATGTCTGAAGTCGAGTACAATGTTGGAAACGATTTATGTTTCTATTTGCCTCATCATTGTGTTGAGAAGGCTGAAAGCACCACTACTAAATTGCGTGTTGTTTTTAATGGTAGCCAAAAGTCATCAACCAATATAAGTTTAAATGATGTTTTAAAGGTTGGTGCCACTGTTCAACCTGACTTATGTTCCATTCTTTTGAAATTCCGTCATCATGATTATGCGTTGACAGGAGATTTAACCAAAATGTACAGACAAATAAATGTACATCCGGAACACAGAAATTTGCAGCGGATACTTTGGCGTGAAGATCCTTCATTGCCTGTTAAAGAGTTTTGCCTAAATACGGTAACTTATGGTTTAGCTTCAAGTTCATTTTTAGCCACTAGATGACTTAAGCAAATTTCTGATGATATCCGAACCAATTATCCTATTGAAAGTGATTTTATAGGCTCAAATTTTTATGTGGATGATTTTTTACTTAGTCACCCTTCTTTAGAGTCTTTAATTCAAGTAAAAAACAACATTACTAAAATCTTGTCTGGTTATGGATTTGAAATTAGAAAATTTAAGTCAAATGACTCCCGTGTGTTTTTAGAAGGTAATGATGATTATTCTTTATCAGAATATGTCATATCAGATGAGAATACCACTAAAACATTGGGAATTTCTTGGATACCCACGTCTGATTGTTTTATTTATAAACTTCAACTTGAAGATTCTATGTCAAATTCCGTTACCAAGAGATCAATATTGAGTTTCATTTCAAAAATATATGATCCATTGGGATTCCTTGGACCCATAATTATCCGAGCAAAATTAATCATTTAACAGTTGTGGAAACTTCAATTATCATGGGATGAAAATTTACCCATAGAATTATATTCCCAATGGTGTGAATATAAGAAACAATTATTTAATATTAATACTATACAAATACCTCGACAAGTTTTAATTAAAGGTGCTAATTTGGTCGAATTACATGGCTTTTCTGACTCTAGTGAGAGTGCTTATGGCTGTAGCGTTTATCTAAGATCTATTAATAATGTTGGAGCCATAGATTGTCGTTTGTACTTTGCCAAAACAAGAGTAGCTCCTGTACAGGCAATTAGTATTCCAAGACTTGAGCTCCAAGCTGCAGTGCTCTTAGCTAGATTAGTGTGCAAGTGTTTAAGCACTATTTCCTTTGAGATTCAGAATATATATCTATGGACTGATTCAACCATAGTGTTAGCTTGGTTGTCAAGAGAGCCTAAAACCTGGCAAACTTTTATATGCAATCGTGTCTCTGAAATCCAACAGTTGACCAATATAACTGATTGGAATCATATTTCAACTCATGAAAACCCAGCTGATATATTGTCTAGAGGTTCTCAAACTAACGATTTTTTGTCCAATAATTTATATTGGAATGGTCCTTCGTTCCTTAGACAGGATAAAGAAAATTGGCCTGAAGCCACCAATATTTCATATTTTTCTAAAAATCCTGTAGATGTTCCCGAATTCAAGAATCAAAATATGAATTTTCTATGTCAGACCGATAACCTGTTTAATTTTGATAAACTTTTTTCTAAATTTTCTTCTTTTAGTCAATTAATAAGAGTTGCGGCCTACGTCTTTAGATTCATAGATCGCTCTAAAGGTCGACATGATGTTCAAACTTTTATTAATAATGTTGTGTCAAATTCTGAATTTTCAAAGACTTCTTTACGTCTAATCAAATTAATTCAAAGTTCTGAGTTTAATGCGGACATTTGCCATTTAAGAACCCACCGTGAAGTATTGAAAGGGAGTAAGCTAAAAGCTTTAGCGCCCTTTTTAGACCCTGATGGTATTTTGAGAGTGGGCGGAAGATTAAAGTTTTCTGACTTTAATTACGATCAAAAACATCAAATTTTATTGCCGAAAAAACATAAATTTACAAGTTTACTGATACATTCCGAGCATTTAAGAGCTTTACACGCCGGAAATCAAGGAACGTTATCACATATACGCCAAAAATATTGGATTATTGACGGCAAAATGGCAGTCAAATCCTGTATTAGAAATTGTATCAAATGTTTCCGAGCCAACCCTCCTAATTTGACTTATAAAATGGGCGATTTGCCTTCTGTCCGCGTAAAACCTTCTAAAGTGTTTCTTTCTGTTGGAATCGATTATGCAGGCCCCTTTAATTTAAAGGATGGCCAAACCAAAAACAGAAAAATAATAAAATGTTATGTCGCGATTTTTGTGTGTATGGCTACGAAAGCTTTGCACATAGATTTAGTCACGGATTTGTCCACAGATGCTTTCTTAAATTTGCTGAAACGTTTTGTTTCGCGTAGAGGTTTGTGCACAGATATTTACTCAGATAACGCTACTGCTTTCGTTGGCGCAGACAATGAGTTGAAACGTTTGCAAAACATTGTTAATGGCGGTGTCTTAAGAGATTATTTGAACCAAACTCAGATAAATTGGCATTTTATTCCAGCTAGATCCCCAACATTTGGAGGTCTTTGGGAGAGTGCTGTGAAATCTTGCAAGCATCATCTCAAGCGTGTTTTACATAATGATCATCCTCTTAATTTCGAGGAAATGTATACATTATTAGTACAGGTGGAAGCCGTCTTAAACTCTCGGCCCCTTATAAGCCTTTCTCCTGATCCTAATGACCTGGAGGCTCTTACCCCAGCCCATTTCATTATTGGACAGCCAATGACGGCATTGCCTCAGAGAAACCTGGAAGATTCTCACACTAATTTGGTAAAGCGACTTCTTCATGTTCAGAAGCTTTTCCAGCAGTTCTGGAGACGATGGAGCCATGATTACCTTCACACCCTCCAGGAACGCAGTAAATGGCGTTTCAATAAGGATCCCAACTTACAAATTGGTGCCTTGGTGATTGTTAAGGAAGAAAATACTCCCCCAGCCTACTGGACCTTGGGTAGAATTTCTGCAGTCCATCCCGGTGCTGATGGCCTCGTTAGGGTGGTCACCATTAAGACTAAGAATGGTTTCTTGAAGAGAGCAACAACGAAGGTTTGTTTGTTGCTTATTGATGTTTTGTAACGCTCAAGTTATGTTGAAAGGTCAGCCTTTCAAAGGCGGCGGGATGTTCGGACTACGAGTGTACCCTCGACTTTATTTCATTCAAAGTTCAGTCCTACTGACGCCATCTATCGGACGGCGTTTGTAACGCGCCACTTACCTTGAGACCACAGCGCCCCTGACGGGACGCCTCGACTCCTCTCCTGTCAAGAACGACAAGCAAGCAACCATATAAATTAAAATTTTGTTAATTTAAAAATTAAACTCTTGTATAGAAAATTTAAAATAAATTCATCATCAAGAACTGACCAAAGTGTTCATTGTTCATCGTTTAAAATACAGAACAATTACCCAAAGCGAAGCAAGGAGGCATTGTTCAATCCATTGCTCTTAAATAAAAAAGTTATTAAATGCCTAATTATTTGCTTTTGAAATAGGGAATGAAAGAACAAACCACTAAAATTAAAATAAAACGAAAATAGGTGTTTTACAACCTAGAATTCATATAAATATGCAAAATAAATATAGTTTTACATTGGGGATTATAGTAGACATCAATATTTTGAAACTTAAACCCTTAAAAACCACCCTTAATGACGAAAAAAATGCAGTTTTAGTATGGTTAGACGGTATAAGTGGCTAAAATTTATATCATTTAAATGATTGCAATGCAACTAATAATAAATCGGATAGCTTTCACTATTAAAAACCACCACTAATAACAGAATATTACCAAAAATTTTGCATTTTTTTAGATTAAAATCACGATTTAAAAAAAATATGTACTCTAAATCGCTGATACTTTTTGAACATATTATTGGTACCTATATGTATATAGTCCATTGTAGAAGGCTACGCTTTAATTTTTGAAATAAATACATAATTTTTTATGATAAATTTTTTTAAAACTGCAATTATTTTTATTTTATTCCTAACTTTTTTAATTTTTATGCTAATGACTTACAATCAAGTTTATTTTTAAAGTTTTTGATAGTACATACTTGAAAAAACGTGCTAGATATTTGTCTAAGAAACGTGATTTTTGAAAATTATTTCAAGTTATTATTTTACGTCATTATATTTTGTTATCTAAAAAAAGGGGTTATGTTCACACAGTTGTATCTCGGCGCCTATAGAGCCATATTGGCTTTATAGAGCCTATAAAGCCAATCTTTTATTTTTAAACCAACTTTTGTTTATTAGATTTTTTTGTAAGATCTCAATTTTCCGAGATATTTAAGATATACTGAAGAAAAGCGTGTATTTTTTTCTGTGAACTAATCCATTTTTATTTTAAAAAAAATGTATATCCCCTTTCACTTCTGCAGCCATCTACGCAACATATCGCCGGCATTTTTAAAGTACAAAATTTCCGCCCAACGCTATTATAGTTCTAATATTAAAGACGCCCCTGTATAACGCAGTCGCCACCGGGCAGCAAAAAAGAGTAGCATCAGAAAGCGAGTGAGACAGGCAACATTTTGGGCGGCGCTTAGAGTGATCCTTCTATTCTAGTTTATGTTCGGTGACATAAGTGTTACTTCCCCGCTCCCCGGACAATAAGTTAGTCGTCTATTGCACAGTAAACAGCTTCTCTAGTAGGGACACGCAAACGCAGCCGTCCAAATACATTTGTTGCAACGTAACAGTCGCTAGATGGCGCGGAAGCAACATCGAAACAGTTCGGAAATTACAGATTTCGTCTATGCTCTAAATGTTTGCGGCTTAATGAGGCCGTCACGAGATGGCACACTTGTATTGTGTAGTAAAATATTTTGGAATTCCCCCAATTCCCATTTCAATTGTCATAAATGATAAACGTCATAAAAAATATCAAAATTATCAAATATTTGGATTCTCAGAAGTTTTAATAATTGCCTCACAGAGATAAAACCGTTTAATGTGCATAGATATACCTAAGTTTACTTCACATTTGAATTGTTCTTTTTCTTTTCTTTGTCTTGTTTACATAGTATAGTCGGAGTGCGGTGCGGATTGCCGATTGTTTGTGCGTTTTTAAGTTTAGAAGTTACCAGAAACAATTTACTTTTTTTGTTATTTTGACGTTTTTGTTTACTTGTTCTTGTTTTGTGCTTTCTTTTTGCTGAAGAAATGAACGGTACTCCCGAGAATCCTCCCAAGAGGATGAGAATGGAAAAACAGCAGAAACCCTGTTGTGTTCCAGGGTGCAAGGACTTTTTGAGTAAGACGCATCGTTTCCCCAAAAACAACCTACCGGTTTTCAGAGCTTGGATTCGAGCTGTTAAACCAAAAAATTGGGATATATTGACTTTAGATCAGGTGTATAATAGATATTTAGTATGTGATGTTCATTTTGCCAAAAAAGATTGTATGCCGGGGTTTCAAAGAGGTCTTAAAGCCAATGCAGTTCCTATGCTTAATTTACCAGGTATGTATCTCACCTTTCAATCACTATATAAATAATTTTAGAATTTATTTAAGCCTAACTTATAACTACTTATATAATGATCTAATAATTATTGCTTTATAGTATCAAAATATTTTTTTTCTACTGCTACAAAATATCAGTAGCTTAATTTTTTGCGTTAATAGAGTTTCTTGGAATCAACTGATTTTACAAAATTAAACATGAATATAAAGGTATTAAAAGGGCCTTTTAAAAGAGGTTTTACTGAGGTTTTTAACTGACAACAGAATTTTTATTGTGAAGTATTGTGGTAGCCATCCTCGCTTACCCTACTGCTGGTGCCTTGGCTGACATGCATCAGGCTACATGGTATATACTCCCATAAAGAGTTTCCCAAATTATCTGCAGGGAATTTGATGCAAAGTTGAGTTGACCTCATACTGCTTGTACCTCTTGCCTCCATATCATTAGGCCAATATTTTTTTAAGTGTTAAATTTAGGTATAGGGAATGCCATATTAAAAATATTTAAAATTTCCAGAAGAAAGCAAATATTGAGTTTTTGACAGATGGCATATTTGTCATGTATGTGAAATATGTCAAATAAAGATTATGTATTAAAAAGTTAAGGTGGTTAAGGAAAACCTGTTTTGCTCTATCTTTATTAGAATTAGTTGTAGAGCCCCTTAAAGTCATAAAAAGTACAATATTCAACGCTAGATTTTTGTGTAATAACAAAAATGTTATAACATAGAGGGTTTTCTATTAAAGAGATAGGTATACATTTTTGTTTACCACTGCTTTTTGAAACACCCCATATAGTTTACATTTTTGTCAGTACATTAGTATACATTTTTTAACTTCATTTTCACACATATCCCCACAAACACTTTTTTTGTGTACAGAGTCATATACAAGTTAGGGGGGAGGGGGGGGATAAATATAAAAATTGTGCCTGTAGGTACATAAAAAAAATGTGTACAGTTAATTTTTTTAATACCTGTAGATCCTGAGAAAATGTACCTAAACTCATTTTTTTTTATCTTCAACATTATCAATTTTATCTCATCAACTGTATAAATAGTTTTTTATATTTTTTTTAATAATGTATGTATCTTTTTTCAGTGAGTGAAGATAAAGAAGTAGGAGATGATTTATATGTGCATGAATCAAACTCAATAGATTATAATTCATCAGATATGGACATAGACATAACTTTGCCAGACCCAATAACAATGATCAGTGTTGTAACTGATCAAGAAAACAATCACCCTATTAATGCTATTGAATTGTTTTCTCCTATTTGCAAACCCTCCACTTCTCAGAATGTTTCTAATCAAGCAGCACCTTGTGGTATGTAATAAGTAATAACCTAATGTATCCTTAATTTGATTGTTTAACATAAATTTCAAGTTTATTAAATATAATTTTTTAGCTGCAACGCAGAGCGCAACACCTGAAACCAAGCCCAAACCACAAATCAGCTACAAACAGATGCTAAACCAGTTAATTGAGACACCATTGTCACCTCCAAAATCACATGTCATTGTCACTTCTAAGATCAATGGAACTAAAAAAGCACGAAAATTAAAGACAGGTAAGTCATATTAAAGTGGATTTCATCTATTTCAGGGAGGATCCAGACTCCAGGTTCAAATGGAGTTTTCGGAGATGCTCTTTCCATCCAGAATATTTTTTTAGGATGGTATCACTTCTGGTTATACCGGTATTAAGACCTCTACTTGTTGATATTAAATCAAATATCCTGTATATTCTTATAATTTTATATAAGTCTTACAGAATTTAGCTCTGTAGCTAAATAGTATAGATTAAAAAAATAGCTAATATTATAGATAAAAAAAAATACTAGTTGCACCTTTCTATCTTAACTTTCCTATTTTTTGAGATACATGTTAAATTATCCTGTCAAAACTTTTTAATTTTCAATATGTTTCACAAAATATAGGGTTTCAGAAGTTAAGACAGGAAGGTATGAGTAATTTTTTTCTATTTATGATTGAATTAGCTGTAAAGCCTCCCCAAAAGGCATAAAAGCCCAATCTTGAATACCCTGTACTTCAAAAACTATTCATTATGTTAAAATATTTTAGATGGAAGTAGGAGCATCTTCGAAAACCCCATTTGCACATAATTTTAAAAACACAGTGTCCCAAATATGAACCGTGCACACTCATTATGAAACACTTAAAAATAAGTACATGTTTGGGTATCTTGAAAACTAAATATTAATTTTTTTTTTTAATTTTAAATATAAAAACTATTTTATGAATAAGTTTATTTATTAATTTATTATTAATTATTGTTTTAATTTTATATTTTTTTAAGCATACTTAAAAAATATATAATATTTAATTAAAAATAATAATAGTGACATTTTTCTGGTTTCAGCAAGAAAATCAATTTTGGGATTTTCAAATGCTACTAGAATCTCCCAACTGACACCACAGGCAAAGAAATTTTATATAAAATTAAAAGAGTGGAGTGTTGATTTAACCAACAAGACTAGACAAATTAAAAGTTATAAGTCACGATTAGCAGAAGCAGAGAAATTAATAAAAAGTAATAGTTTTGATAACCTCCGAAAAGCTGTTAATGAGCCTACTTATCACTTTATAATGAGTCAAGTGCACAACCAAAACGTTAGGACACCGAAATTAAGACGCTTCAATACAGAAGAAAAGGTTTTGGCTTTATCAATTTATAAAAATAGCGGAAAATGTTATAGGCTTTTGAGTAAAATTTTTGCATTGCCTTCATCAAAAACCCTGAACAGGCTATTGCAGTCAATAAATTTAAAACCTGGCCTTAATGAAATTTTATTTCAGAGCCTTCAAAGACAAGTAGAAAAAATGAGTGATAAAGACAAAACCTGCGTACTTGTATTTGATGAAATGGAGATAGACTGCAATTTAACTTACAACCTCCATAAAGATGAAGTCATAGGATTTCAGGATAGTGGTATTCAACCAAAAGAGAAATATATTGCCGATCATGCCAATGTATTCCTACTTAAAGGGGTTTACCGTTTATGGAAGCAACCGATATGCTTCACATTTTGTCAAGGGGCTACAAAAGCAATAATACTAAAACAATTAATAAAAAACATTATTGAAAAATGTTTTGACGTGGGCCTAAATGTAATTGGAACCGTTTGTGATCAGGGATCAAATAATTCAAGAGCCATAAAACTGCTTTTGGAGGAAACAGAAGAGCAGTGTAAGAGAAAAAACATAAAAAACCACTTTTTCGGATTCAATGTCTGTGACAGGGAAGTGATTCCATTATATGATGTGCCCCATCTCTTCAAAGGGCTAAGAAACAACCTATTGGACAAGGATCTTCACTTTGAAAAAAATGGCATAAGAGGGTGTGGGAAATGGATCCATATCCAACAACTTTTTGCACTAGACAATACACAACCTTTAAAAAGGCTTTGTCCAAAATTAACCGAGCAGCATGTAGAGCCCCAAAAAATTTAAAAAATGAAGGTAAAAATGTGTACCCAAGTGTTCAGCCATAGCGTTGGTTCTCTTTTAACGAGAATTCCTGGATGGGGTAAGAAATAAAGTTTCTTTGTGTATAATTTTTTAATTAGGTAATATTTTTTTCAGATATTAAAGATAAAAATAAGCTTGGCCCTGAAGCGGAATCTACTGGTGAGCTGATCCTTTTTTTAGACAAGCTTTTTGATAGGCTTAACTGCTTAAGGTATTCAAAAATGGGTAATGCAGCAAAGCCTTTGAAGTGTCCTATGACCAGAAATTCTGGTCATAAAAGTTTTTGGTTGGAATCCCAAAAAATCATACAAAGTATGAAATTTTTTTCGCATGCTAAGCAAACCTTTGTAAATGTACCAACACTTAAAAATCTTAATTTTACATTAAAGGGATTTTTAAAATTGACTGACAAGCTTTTTGATAATGCAGGCTGCAAATTTGTGTTAACAGGGGCATTTAATCAAGATGCCCTTGAAAACTTGTTCAGCTACATTCGCGCACACTGTCTAAGAAATACCAATCCATCGCAAAATCAATTCATGGCATCTTTTAAAACTTTGATGGTGAATAATTTTACCGCAGTTCACTCTCCTGGAGCAAACTGCAAAAGAGATTGTTCTGAAGGTTTAGATAATCTTAGGAGTTTGCTTACAGGAGGGCGAATTACTGGTGTTTTAGCCACAGAAACAAATGAAGAAGTAGTCATTCCAAAGGATGTTTTACTACAAAAAACTAATAAAATAGGTAGCTGCATTACGACTTATATGTGCGGTGTTTTAATTAAAATTGTTCAAAAAAACCGAGCAATAAAAAAATGTGAGAAGTGTATGACCAATTTAAAAATTCGGCATCTTTTACCAAATCATTATAATGATGAACTAATAACTGCCAAGCAATTTGAAAAGGGCAATTTAATAAGGCCAGGAGACTTAGTAATTTTTTTGATCAGATCATCTTTTGATTATTTAAGTTTCTTAACTCCGCAATTGGCGACATCAAAAAATATTGGAAAAATTTTAAAAGACATTTTAAGCACGAACTTACTATTTCGCAGTATTAATTGTCCTGATCATAACTTGGGACAAGAGTTGTTGAATGTAATTGTAAGGTGTTTCCTATTTTGGTGGTGCCGAAGCGTCAATAAAATTCTAAAGGGACAGGACCTTAAATTTGCTTCATATTTACAAACATGCACAAACAAAAATTTAATTGACAGTGTAAAAGTACAAGCTTATGAAAAATGGAAAAAGAGACATAAAAAGCATACTGAACCTTTCTTTCACTTGTGTTATATTCTTATAAAATTATATGTAGGGTGTATATACATAACAAACTTCAAGAAGTGAATCTGCATGAAATAATGATATTGTTCGGGCAACATACATTTACCCATAAAGTGTAAGACAACACAACCGCCTGTCTTACACTTTATGGGTCCATAGGTATCACAAAAAAATAAGGCCCTAAACATTCTTTATATTCTAACAAAAATGTTTTTTTTTTATATAACCACATCATAAGCTCTCAGGCAGTTGAAGTGCCCCTTGCTGTATATTTTCATGCAGATTGTCACCCCCTGAAGTAATAATTAAAATATGTAAACTTAAGTGAAAATATGCATTTCCCTAAGTCATAGAATAATAATTATATTGTATTCAAATATGATGGAATTATATCAAAAACTGACAAATAATTTAAACTTTTAAATTACACAAAATTTTAAAAAATTGTCCTAATTTCAAGAATATAGATCATAATTTACATTGGCTTTACTTCCTTTAAAACCTTATTTATTTACTTAATAAGTAAGGAAATATAATGTGCCTAAAGAAATAATTATTCTATGACATTTAATTAGATTCTCATTTCATCTTCTAACTCTTGAATCCTTAT